>NC_060122.1:687775482-688078513 GCF_021461395.2 Schistocerca americana
CAACCGGAGGCTTCAGAGACAGGCCATAGTAGAAGTAAAATAAGCCGCAACTAAAATTCAAAGTTACCACTGGCACACATCACAGGTATCAATATTCATTCACATGTGTTGCTCACTACCTTGGAACTCAACACTGTTTTGCTATTGTCAGTGACGATTTCATTCATGACAGTGCACATGCATGCTACCCTGTCAGCACAATAACTGATGATATAGCATCTGGAGGCCATGCATTTTCTAAACATGTGTATGTGACTGATGGTACAGCATCTCATTTTAAAAACTGCTTTCAGCTTTATGAGCTTTGTTAACACTGTAGTACAGCAATTAAGACAAAAAGTGGATATTTTCAGCAACATGTAATGGAAAAAGTGCCTGTGGTGGGATAAGAGATTTCTGTAAACATCTTGCAGTAGGATTTTATCTCCAACATGAAGCTATTGGTGCTATAAGAGATGATACTAGATTTGTGCACACCATATCAACATTAGTAACAAACATGAAACTCTTAATTCTAAATAATAATACATTAAGGGAATTCTGTTTAAAAAAGAAAAAGAGAGAGAAGAGTGGTCTGCTATGAAGGCTGTGACGGGAATTCAATCGAGTCACTACTGCGCTGCATCCTGGTGTGGCATATATATTGCAAGAACAGTTCTCCATGAAATGCAGCTCTTTTCTGTGAGTGAAATGCAGCAACCACAGTATACATTAGACGACTTTGTAGTGAGCCACTTAATATCTTGTGTGTATGTCAATCAGTGGTGGGTGAGGCAAATAATAAGTGTTTCTCATGAGCTGCAAGATATAACCATCTCCTCTATGACACCTCATGGTCCTTCTAATGCTTTCAAATGGTCGTCATCAAAAGATCAGTGTGCAGTTACCATTTCCCAAGAACTGCTCTTGTGTGTGTGCAAATTCAACTCGGCTGTGCAAGTTCAATCAGAAGCAGATGAAAAAAACAAATGAATTCGTTTCAACACTGTAGCATTGACTGCTTCATTATAGGCAACTTTAATTCATGCAAAGTCATCAAGAAGTAAAATCATTACAGAAGACAATAATAATTTTTGAATAACATCATAAAAAGAGAATTTACTATCAGTATTCTATATATCTTATTTTTAATATAAAATGCTTTCAAACAAAATTATGAGATGTTTTCCCACTCACTTATAATGTTGTAAAGTAATTATATTGATTCAGAAATACAAGTTTTGCATGACATTTACTCAAAATCAGTGATCAATTTAAGTGTCCATTATTGTTTGACCATCAGAGTAGAGCTAGGTCTACCTAAAAACTTTCTCACATTTTGTACAGAGAAGTACTGCCCACTCTGATTGTACATTGTACAATGACAAACTAATGTACCATGAAATTTTTAGAGCATTTGGGATGGGGGTTTTGGAGAAATTAATTTCTCAGTAACCAAAATATTTTTGATTCTTTCACTTTTATGTACAAATATTTTGATGTTTCCAGAATTTAACGTGTTAATGTCATAGCTGACAGACAGTGGTCCTTCCACATTCTCATTTCTTTGATATTCGCAAAAAAACTCAATTTTCACAGTTTATTTTTCCCAAAAAAGGCTCAGAAGTGTGTACATATTGATCATGTCTTATAATATTGGGAAAAATGATATCAATATAATAGAAGGAAACATCCCACGTGGGAAAAATTATATATAAAAACAAAGATGAGGTGACTTACCGAACGAAAGCGCTGGCAGGTCGATAGACACACAAACAAACACAAACATACACACAAAATTCAAGCTTTCACAACAAACTGTTGCCTCATCAGGAAAGAGGGAAGGAGAGGGAAAGACGAAAGGAAGTGGGTTTTAAGGGAGAGGGTAAGGAGTCATTCTAATCCCGGGAGCGGAAAGACTTACCTTAGGGGGAAAAAAGGACAGGTATACACTCACACACACGCACATATCCATCCACACATACAGACACAAGCAGACATATTTAAAGACCTTTACCTGTGGGAAGCGGCTATAAATGATCAGTGATGTGGGAAAAACGGAAATGGAAATAAAGCAAAAGTTATTAGCACTGGCCGAAATGGTTGTTTAAAAGGTGAAAGGAGCTGTTTGTGAACTAGAAACGGTGGATATTATAGCGGCGGTAGTGCTGAAAGCGGCAAAAAAATTTTTTTGGTTATGGTTTGGAAGTGGGTTACGTATTATTGAGTATATATATAGGTGAGATAAAATAGTATAGCAGATTACGGTAAAAAGGAGAAGGTGAATACAAAGTGAAACTACTGGCAAAAATAGAAAGAGGAAAATAAGACGACAGAAAAGATTTCGAAATGCAACCGTGACAATAACAAACGTAATTGTTGGATTCAAATTAATGATATCAATATAATAGAAGGAAACATTCCACGTGGGAAAAATTATATATAAAAACAAAGATGAGGTGACTTACCGAACGAAAGCGCTGGCAGGTCGATAGACACACAAACAAACACAAACATACACACGAAATTCAAACTTTCGCAACAAACTGTTGCCTCATCAGGAAAGAGGGAAGGAGAGGGAAAGACGAAAGGAAGTGGGTTTTAAGGTAAAGGGTAGGGAGTCATTTCAATCCCGGGAGCGGTAAGACTTACCTTAGGGGGAAAAAAGGACAGGTATACACTCGCACACACGCACATATCCATCCACACATACAGACACAAGCAGACATATTTAAAGACAATTTAAAGACCTTTAAATATGTCTGCTTGTGTCTGTATGTGTGGATGGATATGTGCGTGTGCGAGTGTATACCTGTCCTTTTTTCCCCCTAAGGTAAGTGTTTCCGCTCCCGGGATTGGAATGACTCCTTACCCTCTCCCTTAAAACCCACTTCCTTTCGTCTTTCCCTCTCCTTCCCTCTTTCCTGATGAGGCAACAGTTTGTTGCGAAAGCTTGAATTTTGTGTGTATGTTTGTGTTTGGTTGTGTGTCTATCGACCTGCCAGTGCTTTTGTTCGGTAAGTCACCTCATCTTTGTTTTTATATATAATATTGGGAAAAATGTATTTATTGAAAATAAATTCAGATCTCTATCACTTTTGGTTCTGTATTACAATCTTTCAATGTTCACTTTCATTACAACATTTTCACAAATACTCTCATTTAAAGAGAGGTCTGTAGCATTTTAAAATCATCAAAAAAAATCAAAAGACTGTAGTTTTGGAGAGGTATCATGTAGAACTTCAACATATATTTTTTTCAGCAAACTTTGAAGTAGTGATGTGACACATTCACTATTGACCTGTATGATTTGAGATGAAATTGCCTTGATGTAATGTAATGTTATGCTTTTTGGAAACCAAGAAATACTCTATCTACCTGACTCTTGATCCATGGCTTTCAAGATATCATGTGAAAAATGTGCAAATTGGGTTTGCTTGATTGATGCTCTTGGAAGCCACGATGCTTTGCACTAGCGGCCGCTTGAAGCTAAATACATACTATCCTGAGAAAGTCTAGTAACAAAGTTTCAAGAACCAGCTTTCAATTATGAATACAGGAATATATTACAACTCAGTATGTACATATGTATTGCTCACACATGCACCATAAAGGCAAGATTAAACTAATTAGATTTTAAGCAGAGGTGGTTAAATATTCATTCTCGCACACTCCATATGTGAATGGAACAGCAAACAGCACTAATAACTGTTTATGCATTGCTCTTAGTTTAGTCTAAAAACAGACACTCACAGAATATCACACAATAACTATTTATTTTACTGATTACAATAGCAAATTATCACTTGACAACTGACAAACAGAGAACTAGCTCAAGACAAGTAGGCTAAATACCACTCTGGCATTCAGCCAAAGAATAATTAAGTCTCTTCACTATGTTTTTGTAACTGGTGTTTCAAGCTTTCTGCAGAATGCCCCCCCCCCCCCCTCCTTCTCCTCACAATAGAACAGAGCTCCCAGAATGTGAAGGAACTTGTGCCATACTGTCAACTAGCCCTCCTATAAGTCACCAATCCTTCTTGCTTCTTTTGTGACCTCACCTGTCATCTTACAGGTAGCACTGCTGTTGGTTGTATGGCTTTCTGTATTGGGAGGGGTCAAAGTCACCATTGTAGCAGCGATGTTTTCTTGCTGTTGAACAGGCGTGTCTGTAGTGTGCACATATACTGGTTTCACCTGCTCCCATGACACTGTCAGAGGTCATTCAGTGTATGCTATTTGGATCATATGTAAGTTGTATTTTAATATGCAGGAAGGTCCTCAATATAGTGGTTGTGATGGTACATGTATAGCATCTGCCCGCAACATCACATGGGAATGTCACAATGTCTTTATGTATAAACAATATCTGAACCCCCATGACATGATGCTGGGGTGGACATAGCCTGGTTATCTGGAGCCTCACTTATTGCAACATATATGGCAGCCTGGTTCCATTTATTTATTTATTTATTATATGGCAATACATACACAAAGATTACAAAACTACTACATGTTCACATTTAAATACACCCTCTCCAGCATAAAATGGGTCTTTTATTTATTTTACAACATCACTCTTCTCCATCAGGAAATCTTTGAAAGGACCCTTGTGGGCATGTGCGGGACATGTTAATACAACATAGGGCATCTGTCTGTCATTCCACACCACTGTCACATGACGGGGATAAAGATTTTTCTCACTTGTAGAAAATGTCTGCACGTCTTCCATGGCCTATTCGGATCCGGTTCAGGATAGTCCAAATTGTCCAAAGGTGGTTGAATCCAGGGGGTTTATTCTGGATGCAAGATAGTTTCAGGCATTGTGGAGGACAGTTTTGTTGCCAGCAGCATTTCCATTCATCGATGGTACTGAATTCAGTTTTCAAGGAAGTCCTGGTTGTGATGGGAGTGGGATGTCTTGATCTTAGTCTTTTTTACTCCGCAGGGAGTATATCATTCAATACTGGAAGGTTAGTGTTCTCAGCAGTCTTCTGGTATTCATGTAGTAGTGCACTCTTCTGTCTCATATAAGGAGGTGGAATGTGGCTCAAGATAGGTAACCACTATGTGAGAGTAGATATTGTTGACCCACTAACAATACTCTTGGCCTTATTAAGTTGTACATCTACCTTTTTTATGTATTGAGTATTAAGCCAGACATGTGCGCAGTGCTCTGCTGATGAGTACACCAATCCAAGTGCTAATACCTGAAGAACATCTGCTGACAATCCCCAATAAGTGCCACAGTCCCAACAGTTGGAATATCATAGAATGAAGTTTACGACAACCAGCTGCAATTCCAAAATCTCTTCAAGCAAATGCCACAGAGTTTATGGAGAATGTTGTTTCTGCCTTTGAGCTTAACTGATGTTCATGTCAAGTTCTCCTTAAAAGAACGTGTCCTACCTAACGTGATCCCAAGGTATTCTGGATGCATGTTATGATGAAGTTTGTCTCCCTCAAAAGAGACCTTGAGGGCTCTGTGTGCCAATGTATTGGACAGGTGAAAACATGAAAATTCTGCTTTACTTGCTTGGCTGTAACCTCCATTTATGGAAATATTGGCTTAAGATGCAATGTACTTCCAACTAACATGCTGTAAATTAGTTTTGTTGTCTGACTGCAGAGGACAAGTTGAAATAATTCATAAAGCAGTCCATGGCTCCAAACCACATCATATGCTGCACTTATATCAATAAAAGCAACTGATGTTTTCTGCTTCATTTGGTATCCTGCTTCAATAAATGTTATTAATGATAGGACTTGATCAGTGCAGCTAAAGCCTAGTCACAATCCAGCTTGTTCAATAGGAAAGTTCTGAAAGATCACTAGACTAATCTGATCATATATAATTCTTTCAAGGAACTTGTAAATAGTGCTCAGTAGTGTGATTGGGCAATAGTTATTAGGCTGGTCTAGTGCCTTGCCGGGCTTGAGTATTGCTATGATTTTTGATTGCTTCATTTTTTGTGAGATTGAAACAGATATCATAATGTCAGACAAGAAGTGCACAAGCCATCTTTTGGCATAGTTCCCACTATGCAGAAGAAATTCTGGATGGATTCCATCACTTTTTGGTGCCTTTCCAGGTTTTAGAGTTTTAAGAACAGCAGAAACTTCAGATACAGAGAAAGTTCTTTAGATTTTTCATTAGTGTTCCTTTTCAGCAATGGAAGTTTGTGTCTGATGTATATTATGTGACTTTTATCCCTTGGTACTCTTGATGTGAACAGTAAATGTGAAGCAATCCTTTTAGCTAATATATGAGTGCTCTTCCTTATTTTAATTTTGTTTCCATCCAACTTCCATAGTAATGACCATGCCTCTCTACTTCATGTCTGAAGACTGAGTTTCACAGATGCCAGCTGTGTTGAAAAGAACTCTGACAGTACACAGAATTTTTCCCCATTAACCATCTCAGCAGCTTAAATCCCAATGTCTGGCATAATTGCTGTACGTAGTTCTAACAAGACTAGTGGAACAGCTGATGTCCAGTAACTATCATGGAACATAAGCATGGCCATCTCTCCACCATTCCATTGTTTGAGGGATGGTAGCTTATGGTATGGTATTGAGAGGACCCACATAATTTAGAGATCAGGAAACAAAATTTACTCAAGTTGTTGCCCTTGGCCGGCGGTGATGTGAACAGGACATCTGAAATGTGGAATCCACATATTTAATAAGGACCTTGCTTTCATTTCTGATTATGTGTCTGTTACAGGAGTTGCTTCTGCCCAACATGTATATCTGTTCATAGCCACAAACAATTAACAATAGCGGGTGAGGGCCCATGAGGTCTATGCGCACATGAGTCTTGGGAAAGTCACCCACTGGCTGGTACACATGTCTGCCAACTCTGTATCTCTGACAGGCCATCATGCCCTCACCCACATGTTGCAATTTTCCTTCATACCTGGCCATACAAATTTCTTCATCATCAGCTTGACTGTGGCATTCATACAAAGATGTGTGAGATTGTGGATGCTGTCAAGAACTAACTTTCAGAGAGATGTGTCACAAATGGCCTAGGCTGAGTCTTGGACATACCACACTAAATTAGGCCTTTCCTGCCTAGCAACCACACTTGCTTGAACTTAAGGGATGTAGTTGCTTTGCAACAACTGTTGTAGCTATTCGTTGGTGGCGTGTTCCACTCTCAATTGGTCATAAATTATCATGGCAGAAGTTGCACTGATCCTTGAGAAAAATCAGCCACTATGTTCTGTCCTTAATGTGCCTTATATCAATAGTAGAGTGCCTGTTGGAGAAATAGGGATGGGAAAAACGGACTGCTTAAAACTGATACCAATATCTTAGTTATGAATAACCAGTATTTTTCAGTATTTGCCTCGTCTCAATTATAACAGTTGATTTTTATTTTTTACTAATAACCAAGTAAAGAAATCAAAATACCGATTATCAATAGCAGCAGCACTAAATTTTTTCATTTTTAAATAAACCTTTTCCAAAACAAAAAATAATTTCTATTCATAAAATTTTCATTGGTTTGAGGTATTGTGTTATTATAGAAAATGGGAAAAGCAGTCAGTGCCATTTTAATAACATTGCTGACAGAAATCAGCAATAAGAATTGGTATAGCATCACTGGGACAATAATGTCCCAGTTTCTGTGTGTCATGGTTTAAGGTATGCGTGTACGTGCAGTGAGTAAGACTTGCACCCACCTGGTCTACACTAGTGGTTCTCAAATTGTGGCGAGTGACCCCCAGGGGGCAGCTATATTTATAAAAAAATCTTAATAACAAACAATTATGTTGGTAATTTCCTTCAAACAAGGAAGATGCCATTGTCCTGGATTGAATTTCGCCTTATGTCTTTTTACACCAGATGCAGCTGACAGCAATGAAACTGAGTTTAAATTTTTAGCCTTGTTTGAAATTATTGGGTGAGCTGTGTGATGTTGGCCAGTGCACCATGACTGTATCTTTAACTATTGCACATGGTGCAAGCTTTGGCTTGTGTACCTTGACACCTCCTCACAGTCTTTCAGACTTCATGAGAAAGACTTGACTGCATTATGAAGTGGTCCCTCTCCTCTTTTTCATACATTACCCACCCACAGACCTACAACCCTCATTACAATATCTTTAAGTATTTTTATCTTTGATCTCATCAGTTTTTCGAGTAGTTTTGAGTTCATTTTTGCCTTTACCGATCAACCTATTGCCCCAGGTTTCTTCTTGTTTCCCCATACTTCATCCACTCTATCCTTTCTGTGATTTTTCCTATGTATTTTGGAGTACTTTTGTGATTTTTTCCTCACATATTCCTATGTTATTTATGTTTTTTACAAGTGTTTATCCTCCACCATGAAAAGTTTCCTTATCCCTAGTCAGAACCCAATCCCACACACTGTTCCTGTATTGTTGCTTGGCTCATGGGATCCCATCAAATAGCCTTGCCATCAAATTTCCCATCTCCAGCTGCAAACCCTCCTTCCACAATGACCTCCATCTGTTCAGAATCTGCCAGTCCTTAAACCTCACCAACATTGTCCTGCAAAACCATGTCAATCAGGACCAAACCTTCTTGCAGTACCTCCTCTCCATCCATCAAATTCTCCTACTGTGCAATCCCAAATTCCTGGATCCCATCTAACAAAAAGAAACTTTTCCCCTCCTGGAACTAGAGCTGCTTGCACAATACCAGCTCAAAAAACTCTCCAATCTGTTCACTTCCTACTCCCAACTTGCACTACTACTATCTACCACCTCTGCAACAGCCCCAAATCTTCCCCACAGTCCCTCATAGCTGACAAACCCTCATTTGCAGATCTGTTACATTTACCTCACCCTCAAAGACTTTGTCCCATCGCCATACAGACCCATAAAACAGTCATGAGTATTTCCTCCATAAGCTTAGCCCTGCAGAAGTATCAGTCCTTTCCAAAGGTCCACTTCCAAATTAAATCAGGCTGGACTTGTTAAAGACCTTCCCTCTTCTCCCAGTTCCTACAGTGGAAACACTTTTTGCCACCAACCGTATCAGTCAGACTCAACCTAAGACTAACATTGAACCACATTGTACCATGTCTGACTCAGTTCACTCCTCCTTCCAACCATGATCCACTTCTACTGCCCCAAATCACCCCCTGTTAATTTTACAGAATTTCTTAACCTCGAACCTTTCCTCATCATCATTCCCCAAATTCTTCAACATGCGAGCTAACATTACTTCCACATAAAGAGCCACAATCCACCACCATAAATCTGATTCCAACTTTATTATCCTACCTGCTGACAAAGGCACCATCACTGTTGTTTTGAGCCACAAGGATTAACTGGCAAAAGGACTCTGCCAGGTGTCAGATTTGTTCACCTGCAAACCCTGCCACAATGACCTCATTCCAGAAATCCAACAGAATCTCCAGTCTCTACTCAAATCCTTGAGCCCATCCTAGAAGGTCTCCCTGAGTCTTATGTCTCTCCTCACCCCTACTACACTCTACACTCCTGCCTTCTACATGCTTCCTAAAGTATATAAAGCCAACCACCCTGGCTGCCCCATTGTGGCTGGTTACTGTGCCCCCACTGAGAGAATTGCTGCTTTTGTCGACCAACACCTTCAGCCTATCACCCACAGCCTACCCTCCTACATAAAAATTACCAACCATTTTGTCCACTGACTCTTCACAGTTCCTGTTCCTGTACCACACAGTGCCCTGCTCATCATTGTTGATGCTACCTCCTTCTACACTAACATCCATAATGTTCATGGTCTTGCCACAATTGAACACTACCTTTCCCAACACCCTACAGATTCCAAACCTACAGCCTCCTACCTGGTCACCATCATCAACTACATCCTCACCCGCAATTACTTCTTCTTTGAAGGCACCACCTACAAACAAATCCAGGTTATGGGAATGGGCACTCACTTGGTACCATCCTATGCCAACCTATTCAAGGGCCATCTTGAGAAATCGTTCCTAATCACCCAGAATCCCAAACTCCTCACCTGTTTCAGATTCATTGATGACATCTTCGTGACATCAACATGTCACATTCCTCAATGTCAACCTCCACTTCAAAGATGGCTACATCAGTACCTCTGTCCATATCAAACCTACCAATCACCATAATATCTCCACTTCGACAGCTGCCACCCATTCCATACAGAGAAGTCCCCTCCATACAGCATAGCCATTTATTGTTGTTGCATCTTTAGTGATGAACGGCCCTCTTGAAATACATCAAGGGTCTCATTGTGGCCTTCACAGATTGTAATTACCCTCCTAACCTTGTATCAGTCATGAGTGGAGCAGTTCTCTCATATCTTATCTCTCCAGTCACCCACTACCTCCCAAAGTCCCACTGTCCAGCCACAGAGGAGCATTCCCCTTGTGACTAAGTACCACCGAGGACTGGAGCAAATGCATCACATTCTCTGCCAGGGTTTTGACTACCTCTCATTGAGCCCTGAAATGAGGAATGTCCTACTCACCATCCTCTCCACCCCTCCCACAGTGGTATTCTGCTGCCTTTAGAATCTACACAACATCCTCATCCATCCCTACACAACCCTTGCTCTTATCCCTCTTGTCTCATGGCTCATATCCCTGTAATACACCTAGATGCAAGACGTGTCTCATGCATCCTCCCAGCATACCTTCTCCAGTCCAGTTACAAGCATCACCCGTCAAAGGTAGGCCTTACCGTGAAAGCAGTCATGTGGGCTACAAGCTGCAATCACTGTGCTTCATTCTACATAGAAATTACAACCAATAAGCTGTCTGTCTGCAAGAATGGCCACTGACAAACTGTGGCCAAGAAACAGCTGGACCACCCAGTTGCTGAGGATGCTGCACAACACAGCATTCTTCATTTTAATGACTGCTCCACAGCCTGTGTCATCTGGGTCCTTCCTACCAACACCAGCTTTTCTGAATTGCACAGATGGGAACTCTCCCTGCAGTATATCCTACATTCCATGATCTTCCGTGCCTCAACCTTTGTTAGTCATCGCCCTTCATCCACCTCTACCCTCACCTGTTCCACTCCACAGCTTTTTGGAAGAAGGCCTTCTGGCCAACTGTTTATGTGTTTAGTAATCTTCTTGTTCTGTCTGGCCAGGCGGTGTGGTCGAGCGGTTCTAGGTGCTTCAGTATGGAACCACATGACCGCTATTGTTGCAGGTTCGAATCCTGCCTTGGGCATGGATGTGTGTGATGTCATTAGGTTTGTTAGGTTTAAGTATTTCTAAGCTTTAGGGGACTGATGACTTCAGATGTTAAGTCCCATAGTGCTCAAAGCCATTTGAACCATATTTTGTTCCGCCTGTCTGCGACTCAACATTTCCACTATATGATAAGTGGCAATCTATCCTTTCCATAATATTGTCGTAGTTCCTGGTCAGTGACAGACATGAAGACACAGGTGGTCCATCAACTGGCAGATAGGAGGGAGGTACTCCAAAGGCAAAAAGAAAAAGATACAATGAGAACTACTTGTTGCTACACCTTACGAAAACTACAATAAGTGGAGAAGAATGTCTGCAGTGTGTAATTTTTTTTAACCATTTTAGCTGCTGATAGCATGAAGCCTAACAATTTAGAGAGACATCTTGAAACCACATTTGCTGAATGAAAGGGAAAACAAAAGAATTATTTGTCAGGGAACTAAATGTTTTATTGTTTACCAAGAAGAATGTTATGAGAATGATCAATATGACTTCTAAGGCCCCTTTAACCTCGTACCAGATTTCACATACAGTTGCAGAAACACTGGTTTTTTGAGCAGCTGTTGATACAATATCAACAATGTTTGGTGAGTTATTTGCTCAACAGTTGAAAAGCGTCCTATCTCTGACACAGTGCATATAAGAATTTTAGACATTTCTGATGATTTACTCGATCAATTGTGTAACAACTGTTTTGCACTTCAAATGGACAAAGCGACTGAGATCCATAAAGATGCTCATCTTTTGGCTTATGTTCGTTTCAGTGGCGAGTTTAAAATTCCAGAGGAATTACTTTCCTGTGATCTGATACTGAAAACAACTATGCTCAAAGTCTTTTTGACATGATCAATACTTCTTTATCAAAATGGTATATCATGGAATAGATGCATTGGAGTATGCACAGATGGAGCTTGCTCAATGTATGAAATTCATGGTGGATTGCAAGCAAAAGTTGAAACTGTAGCTCCTGTCACAGTGTTGACTCATTGCATAAAACATCTGGAGGCTCTGGACACTAAACAACTTAGCCCACCACTTCATAAAGTTGTTGCAAAGAGTTATACAAACAGTTAATATTATTAAGGCAAAATCTATAATTTCAAGGATTTTTAAAATGCTATGTGAAGACAAGGGTGCTGAACCCACTCAGTTGCTCTTTTTTGATAGTGCTCCATAGATTTCAAGGGGTAAAGTACACAAAAAGAATGTCTGAACTGAAGAATGAGGCACACTGTTTCTTAAAGAAAAAGAGTCACTCTCTAGCAGACTACTTTGGCAACAGATAATTTCTATTGAAAATAGCTTACCTCACTGTCATTTTTCAGAAACTAAATATTCTTAACATTTCACTTCACAGTAATCAGGCAGCTGTACTATCAAAAGAGTGAAGATGTTTATAGAGAAATTGGAGCTGTAGCAAAACCGAATTGAAAGTGACATGCTGGATATGTTCCCTACTTTAGTTTCACTGTTAGAGGACACAACTAATCCAGTATTTTCAATGGAGATAAAAGCCTGCATTCTTCATCATCTTGCAACATTAGAAGATTACTAGAAGTTTCTCACTGTCATTGCCAGAAATCTGTTGAACTGAAGAATGGTACCAACCCTAATCTGGAAATATTTTTATGAACTGATGTAGCAGTGAATAACAGTGATTCATTAGCTTTAAAAGATTGACGATTGGTCTTCCAATTGTATGAAATAATGAAAGAGGAAGGAAATTATGGTAACAGCAATAAATTAAAACTTCACAACAATTCATTCATAGTGTGTTGTTGTTGTGGTCTTCAGTCCAGGGACTGGTTTGATGCAGCTCTCCATGCTACTCCATCCTGTGCAAGCTTCTTCATCTCCTAGTACCTACTGCAACCTACATACTTCTGGATCTGCTTAGTGTATTCATCTCTTGGTCTCCCTCTATGATTTTTACCCTCCACGGTGCCCTCCAGTACTAAATTGGTGATCCCTTGATGCCTCAGAACATGTCTCACCAACCAATCCATTCTTCTAGTCAAGTTGTATAGTATACAATAGTTGTATAATATACAATAAAAATAAAAGGTACTTGCCCAGCAGCCTGTGCCTACACAGTATGCCTTTATCTGCTTGTAGCTCTTGAAAATGACTTGAAAAACAGTTATTCATCCTCAGTTTCCACCACTTAGCAATGACTATTCCTAATGTCCAAATAGTGGTATGATCAATTAAAACATTATTTTTGAGCAGATTTTCAAGAAATTAGAATCAATATTGAATATTGGTGATCTTTTGTAGTAGCTGGCCACTTATCACTTTTCAAGAAAAGTATCAAACAGCGGAAGGACTAATTTGTCTCTGCAATTTAGAGCCCATGTTTACCTGACCCCCCCCCCCCCCCCCCCTTTTTTTTTTTTTTTTTTTTTTTTTTGTGTGTGTGTGTGTGTGTGTGTGTGTGTGTGTGTGTGTGTGTGTGTGTAATGTCATTCTGAAACACCGTGTATGTACCTCAAAACTGCATCAACATTTTTCAGATATTGTTCACTTTTTACATTTATTACATGTAATAGTAGGAATAAAGAACCAAAAATCAGTTATTCCAGAAACTGGTTATTCTGAGTGATTTTAACAGTTGTGTTAAACTGGTGTGGAAAAAACTGATATAACTGAGAACCAGTTGGTTCAGCAATAACCACCATCCCTATGGTAGGACTGCCAAGAAGAACATCCTTCTTTCACTATCTGGAAAGTGAACATGATTGTTTAACATCGGTGTAGATTGTAAATGGCCAAGCCACCACATATAACCTGAAGTGTAGTATAGCTTCATAAATGGCCAGTAATTTTTGTATTATATGTGCTCCACTTAACCTGTGCTTGCAATAGCTTTTGGGAGAAAAGCCCTAAAGGCATCTAAATGCCCTCCACATTTCAATTGAATGCTGCACCAATAGCCAAGTAGCTGGCATCTATGACATTCACCAATGACACATTATGAACTGGGTGAGGCAACAGTAGTGCTCTTTATAAGCTAGCTCTTAGCTTTTCAAAAGCCTGCTACATGATGTGTCCATGGTTTGGACTGCTTGCCTGTTCTGTTGGACCCACCAGTGTCTCTGCTAGCAGCACCTTCATCTCCACTGCCCCCCAGTAGATGGAGTCAATAAAAGTTGAGGATCCAGAAATCTTCATAACTGCTGTTAATTGATTGGCCTAGGAATGTTCCTTAAAGCCTCCACCTTCTCCTTGAGTGGATGGATACCAGAGGCTGATGCCACATGCCCAAGAAATACCACTTGTCCCTGGCAGAGAACACACTCTGTTTCATTCACTATGAGTCCAAGTTCCTTTATTTGTCCAATACTGCTTTAAGCTGCTTGTCATGTGACTCAGCTGTCCATGAAAATATTGACTCTTCATACAGATATACGAAGCAGAAATCCAGGCTCTTCAACACTTTATCCAGAAACCTTTGCCAGGTCTGGGATGCATTTTTTAGTCCAAATGGCACATGGAGATATTCAAATAGTCCTAAAAGTATTATCATAGGCATCCTGGGAATGTCCTCTCCATCTACCAGAATCTAGTTGTATGCCTTCTTACAGTCTATCATGCCGAAGATTGTAGCCTCAGCTAAAACATTCACAAAATCTTGAAAGTTAGGTATGGGATAATGGTCAGGTATTGTTCATGCATTGAGAACCTTATGATACCCACAGGGCAACCCTGTGCCATCTGTCTTCCTAATGAGCTGAAGTGGCAATGCCCATGGGCTATCTGATCTTCTTACAATGCCAGTCCATAACATCTTGTCAAATTCTGTTTTTGCTTCTATGGCCCAATTGTGCACTAGTCTTCTCAGTTGTCAGGAGACCAGTTAGCTAGCTGTGGTGTACTATAGTATGCACTATCTTGTGCTCTTTTCAGGTTTGATTGAATCATAAGGTGAAGTGACTGCATTGCTTGTACTTCTCTCTATTGTGCCAATTATCATCCACTGCTCCACCTACCTTGCACTGTGCTCAGCTGTAACCCCAGTCCATGGTGATGGATGAAATCTGCACCTATAATCAGCTCGTGAACATCAGCCAGTATGAATCTCCATTTAAAAACTTTGCTGAAACCTACGTCCATAGTCATCTGCTGTTTGCGGCAAGTCACGATGGGTGAGTTGTTAGTGGCAGTTACGTGGAGTCCTGCACCCACCATCTCTTTCTGATTCCAATTAAACAGCAGTACTCTAATGTCCAAGCTCAAGTCGATTAGGTAACATCAACTCACCTTTCTGCCCATCGCATGCAACTAGTGTGACAACAAGAGTGGGCAAGATTTCTTGGATGTCTGCATCTGTGTGGAAGGGCTGTCTTGAATAACAGGGCCATTCTTGAGTGTTGCACTGTGGCTGTCTTCTCTCTCTCCACCACCACTGTCTGTGGTCCTTATGTCCATCCCTTCATTTCCACTCTGCCGCTCTTGTGAAACTATGTAGCATGCTGCACCTACTGCAGGCCACAGGGACCATCTGGGAATGTCCAGGGAACTGTATATCACATGCTTGCACAATATAAGTCATGTGGTACCAACATACTCTACCATCTTGTTCCTCTGGCTTTTGCCTCTGTTTGCTGGGTGAATGTCCCTCTACTTTACGGTTCCACATTTTGTCTCATTTGTTTGATTCTGATGCCAATAATTGTTTTTTTGCATTACATCCTAACTGTGGCTTTAGACTGCAGAGCTGCTCATTAACAGACTTTCTTGGCTTCTGTTGTGTAGCTGTGGCTCCCACTGTGTTGCAGTTGGCCATTACCTGTGCTACTGCTGAAGCACTTGCCTGCTCCACTGCCACATGTACTTTGTCACCGAGTGACATAACAGAACAAATGTTGTCCTTCCTACAAGTGATTACTGCCATTTTCACTGACAGTAGCAGCTGCATCAGCCACATATGCCAAATCGTCTTAACAGGCATTTCTGCCTCCCCCACAGTACTCCAGAGATGTCCCAAGAATTCAGAAGACTTACTGTCACTAACACATTTGAAATAAAAGATCTGCTGCATGTGCTGGTCTAAGGATTTGGCCATGTATTGGATCACCATGTCTCTCAAATGGTTGTGCAGGAGGCTTCAAAACGATGTCCAGTTCCATTTCCACTGCTCAAGTGTCTAGGATATTAGTTGCCACGAAAAACACTGTATAGTCATTTGTGACATTATTCTGCATAAAAGCTAGTTCTAATATCCAAACCAAAGTACTGGTTTCTCCAGCAGGATTTCTGGCACTTGTGTTTTCATCGTTGGTTTGGCAGGCATGTTAGACTCCACAGTTCCTTTGTCTGGCATATATATTACCTGTCGATGCAACTCTCTGTGTCTACATGATGCAGCTTCTGTCTGCAGGTCCCTCGGTCCTCTTGCAAGCATGAAAGTTGTTCTTCTACCCAGTCCTGATCATCATAATGCAAAGTCACCATCTTGCTCTGTACCTGCTTGAATATGCTCTTTCCTTTTGTGCTTTTGGGGTCACCACAAAACAGATACTCACAGAATATCTCACAATAACTATCTATTTTATTGTTTACAACAGTAGATTATCACTTTACAACTGATAAACAAAGAACTGTCTCAAGAATAAGCTAACAAAGAATAAATGAATAATCACCACTCTGCTGGCCAGCCAAAGAATAATTAAGTCTCTTCACTCAATGTACACAACTGGTGCTTCTCACAATTGTTACAGTGGGAAGTATCCTCTGCCATGCACTTCACAATGATTTTGGGTGTATGTAGACGTAGATGAAGAGAAAAATAAATAATGTAGAGAAGATCATACTTAAAAATAAGAGACAAATGAAAGAGATATTTAATAACATGAAATATTTCATCGTTAGACTTTACACAACGCATTAATATGTTTACATTAATTAATTAATATAGCTTCAGTATTACATTATGTTTACACACCAGACTTTCCACATTATGTTACATATTCTACAGTGCCACATTTTATTATTGTAAATAACGTTTCAGCGTAAAAGTAAATGTTCTGTTATCCTGTCTTGTGAAATTCTTTCATTGTATAGTTTTCTATACTTTTAATCCATTTTCCAACTTTATTTTTGAACTTATTCATACACACTGTATGGGCACTTTATCAGAGTTTGTTAAAAAAACATGATGCCATGATGTTTATAATTGTGATGGATCTTTGCTAGTCTGGTGTATGGCATGTCAATTGTATGTGCATTTCTTGTGTCATGCAGCTGTACCAAGCTCCTCAAATTACATTAATTTATATCTTCCTTAGTATACACCAAGGAACTATAAATATATGTACTTGATACTGCCATAATATTAAGTTCCTTAAAGTAATTACTACAAGATTCTTGTGGTGCAATTCCCCCAACAGATCTAAATGGTATATAAAGGAAGGAAACATAACAAAAAGCATCTGGATAAGAAGATAGGAGGGACTGGTTTAGTTGATCTTTACATTGTGATTTGAAGATATTCTGATGAAGGGCAGCTTTTGGGACTGTAGAAGAATGAGGAAGAATATGAAAATTAATAAACATGAAGAGAAGTGTATGCCAAGAAAGGGGAGGGAGAAACCTGGTTGTAACGTAAATGAAAAATAATATGGAAAATACTTGGTCCAAAATCAAAGGACAGTCAGTTCAGACTGTTAAATAAGCATGGGATCAAATGATACACAGACATTCAGAGTGGGAAAAAAAAAGGAATAAGACCTTGACGGACACCTTAATATGATAAGACCTTGACGGACCCCTTAATATGGAATGTGCTAAAGAAGGACTACATGGCTATTGTTGCAAAACAGTCATCAATGAACAATCTCTGGAGCATCTGTCATACTTTGACTGTAATGGGCATGGGGCCAGATAATGTGGTGCTCTGTCTGAATTGGCCTTTATTTCCCAAGGAACACAAAGGTTCTCTTCTCCCAAACAATTAACATTCCCAACAGTATATGTGTTCTTTGTGTGAGCTATAACACCCAGTCAATAACAGACTTTAGGAGAATTACTTCACAAATAACAGCTTTAAAATGAATGTTATTGCAGAAAATAATGCAGAATTTCACTAAAATCTTTCTGAGTCTACAGTTCCACCATCATTAAAATATTAAAACGAAAAAAAACATTGTAGCATTCCTCAGGATGTAGTCTGTTTTAAATAGAGGTGGGTATTTCAAATGTTGTGCCTCAGTCAATTTCTAAGAACAGTGACATCTGTATTTTTTCTTTTTTTCCTTTTTTTGCACTAAAATGACACTTGTTTGTGTTGGTACAGGAGCAGGTATAGTGTACCTCATTTATGAATTTCAAATCTTGCTGCTAACTGGCATCCCACTGCAAATTTGTAATAAGACTCTAGGGGCCATGTTTTCTTGCAGGTGATGGCAGTAATTCAGGGTGTTACAAAAAGGTACAGCCAAACTTTCAGGAAACATTCCTCACACACAAATAAAGAAAAGATGTTATGTGCACATGTGTCCAGAAACGCTTAATTTCCATGTCAGAGCTCATTTTAGTTTCGTCAGTATGTACTGTACTTCCTCAATTCACCACCAGTTGGCCCAATTGAAAGAAGGTAATGTTGACTTCGGTGCTTGTGTTGACATGCTACTCATTGCTCTACAGTACTAGCATCGAGCACATCAGTACGTAGCATCAACAGGTTAGTGTTCATCACGAACGTGGTTTTGCAGTCAGTGCAATGTTTACAAATGTGGAGCTGGCAGATGCCCATTTGATGTATGGATTAGCACGGGGCAATAGCCGTGGCACGGTAAATTTGTATCGAGACAGATTTCCAGAACGAAGGTGTCCTGACAGGAAGATGTTCGAAGCAATTGATTGGCGTCTTAGGGAGTATGGAACATTCCAGCCTATGACTCGCGACTGGGGAAGACCTAGAACGACGAGGACACCTGCAATGGATGAGGCACTTCTTTGTGCAGTTGACGATAACCCTAATGTAAGCATCAGAGAAGTTGCTGCTGTACAAGGTAACATTGACCACGTTACTGTACCGAGAGTGCTATGGGAGAACCAGTTGTTTCCGTACCGTGTACAGCATGTGCAGGCACTATCAGCAGCTGATTGGCCTCCACGGGTACACTTCTGCGAATGGTTCATCGAACAAGGTGTCAATCCTCATTTCAGTGCAAATGTTCTCTTTACGGATGAGGCTTCATTCCAACGTGATCAAATTGTAAATTTTCACAATCAACATGTGTGGGCTGATGAGAATCCGCATGCAATTGTGCAATCACGTCATCAACACAGATTTTCTGTGAACGTTTGGGCCCCATGTTCTTCCACCTATGCTCAATGGAGCACGTTATCATGATTTTATATGGGATACTCTACCTGTGCTGCTAGAACATGTGCCTTTACAAGTACGACACAACATGTGGTTCATGCACGATGGAGCTCCTGCACATTTCAGTCGAAGTGTTCGTACGCTTCTCAACAACAGATTTGGTGACCGATGGATTGGTAGAGGCGGACCAATTCCATGGCCTCCACGCTCTCCTGATCTCAACCCTCTTGACTTTCATTTATGGGCGCATTTGGAAGCTCTTGTCTACGCAACCCTGGTACCAAATGTAGAGACTGTTCGTGCTCGTATTGTGGACGGCTGTGATACAATACGCCATTCTCCAGGACTGCATCAGCGCATCAGGGATTCCATGCAACAGGGGGTGGATGCATGTATCCCCGCTAACGGAGGACATTTTGAACATTTCCTGTAACAAAGTGTTTGAAGTCACGCTGGTATGTTCTGTTGCTGTGTGTTTGCATTCCATGATTAATGTGATTTGAAGAGAAGTAATAAGATGAGTTCTAACATGGAAAGTAAGCGTTTCCTGACACATGTCCACATATCGTATTTTCTTTCTTTGTGTGTGAGGAATGTTTCCTGAAAGTTTGGCCGTACTTTTTTGTAACACCCTGTATAATGCTAGTTCCGGGAATGCACTTTGTTTACACAGTTTGTACAATACCCATTCTGGTCAGCTTTCTGCCTGGTAACCACCTGAAAACTATCATTCAAGGACTACTGGCAGTTGGGGCATCAGGACCTTGTACACATCTACTCTGATGATGATGTTAGGCTGCTTCAGTACTTCTATTTGCCACCTTATTTTGTGAGAGTGTACTCCAAGATTGTTTCAAAACCCCTCAGGCTTTTTAGAACTTTATAAGCTGCCCTCAATGGTGTTCACCTAGTGCTCATCTGCTGTTCTGCTTGAATCAAACAGAGCATATGTGTTCTGCTATGCAGGTCTCAACAGGCACTATGGTTTCTCTTATGCAGGTGGCACCACAACCACAGAACGTTTTGTACACATCTGCAATTGCAACATCCATTCCTTTTATGATTTGTGTTTTGTCTTCCTTTGTTTTTACCTTTTGTAGGTTGGCTTTTGTAGGTTGCGGACACAAGATATATATCAAACTGAGGTCTGCTAAGAAATTGTAATTACTTCTTAATTATTACTTGAGAATAGAGTTCATTATTATTATAAATATGAGTGAATAATTATTTGTAACTTTAACTCCTCTCTCAATAAGCATTATCTGTGTTAATTATTTCTTTTCGCTGCAAGGAGCGCAGCCATTGATGATAGCGATTTGTATCACATTTTTATCTGTGTTTGTTACGAAAGTGTCAAAGGTTTGCTTGATGAAAATTAGTCTAAATAGCACACAATATGAAAGCAAAGTTTAATAAGCATTTCAAATACTTATCCTGTTAAAAGGAAATTTGCTCTAACAGTAGAAAGTCTCTATCAATTGTCTGCTGCCATCTTAACAATTATCTCAGCGGCAAATTCAAATTATGCAACTCTGCAGACATAAATGCCGAAGGTAATAAAAATGTGTAAAAATAAATGTGCACCGGTGGTACCAAACTCATTTTAATGAAAATAATTTGAATCAGATTGGTTCTTTAAAAAACAGCACTCATAGCACGATCCATATAACAAACTTTTCTTGCTGATGTATGGAACCAAAATTAATTACGCACGAGTTGTGAAGAATATTGTTTCAAGTGACATACGTCAGTGTTGTGTGCAGTTGATATTTGGTGGTTTTAATGATCATTTTGCTGTTTCCATCATAATCAATAGTTGTATAGAATCTGTTGTATGAACTGCGATTTAGTGACACTTACACACTTACTGACAACACTTTAACGCAACGTTAACTTGGAGTTCTTTAGCAACTTGACCAAATCTTTAGCCGGGAGAAAAATTATTTAGTAATTACTCATTGTAATAAAATAAGATTATCATTTTCATTTACAAATTAGTTAAATACCAAACCACTGAATAACACAGCAAATGACACACAGTGTTCTTTACAGCACCCTTAGTGGATCCTGCAGCCAGACCATACAATTGCTTAGAAGCTTCTTTGGTAGAGCACATTACCTATTCTGACCCATATGACATATGGTAAGGCTGCCATTGGAACATGTTACACCATTTCATTCTTTCTTCCTGTTCTTCTCATTATATGTTATCATATCTACTGGCTTGAAACACTTTGAACAGATCTCTCAGTTCTCGTTTGATATTTTTGGTCTTCGTAATGTGGTAAGCCCATGGGCATGGAACAACTTATGTATGTAAAATGTTGCAAAGCATAGCATAAATGTTGAATGGTTTGACGCAGGTGAGGAACAGAACATGTTTGGTAAGAACCTTTACTTCCTGCCTACACAAAGTGTCATTATGAATATCCAGTTGTGTCAGAATTTCAAAACACTCATTGTTCATTTAATATTATTATTCTCAACTATTCCCCTTTAGGTGAGCATGTGAATTTGAGTCAAACACAGCTTCACTTCTCACTTCCTTACTTCCTTTTCTTCCTTTCTTTTTTCCCAAAAAACTCTTCATTTTTTTCACTGTATTTTTTTCTTCCTTTCGTCTGTTCATTTCTTCTCAGCTGTTTCTTTGGTTGGGATTTGTTCTAGTTTCTTTTTTTTTATTTTACTTCTGAACTGTCCTCTGGCCTCAATTTCTTTTTCTAAATTTCTTTCTAAATTTCTAGTTGTTATAGGTATTCTTGTGTTTCTTTTATCCAGTTGGTCTTTAATTTTCTTGCATTAATGATGTTAAAAATTTTCTTAGTGAGTCTCTTTTCAGCCATCCTACTTAGGTGTCCATAGAACTATAGGCATCTTTTCCAAACTTTACATGTGATGTTGTCTGCATGTTTATTGAGATCCTTTGTACGTCATTTGACTCAAGTTCCATCCCAGAGTACAGCACCATTGATTTTTATAAGAATTTTTGTCATCCCTCTAACAACTGTTGTTTCTTCAAGTAAAACAACTGAATTGTAGTGCTGTAGTTTTGCGTTACAAGAAATTGCTCTTTAGTTATAGTGTTCCATGTCAGTTTGCACACCTTTTGCAGTTCGAATATTCTTTCTGTGTTGGAGATTGTGTTCAGTCCTGTGGGTTAGATGGTTTCTCCAAAGTGCTTGAAGCAAGTGACCTGTGAGATTTTTCCATACTGTGTTTTCAGTGAAAGTTTTCCAGTTGATTTGGTGTCCATATACTGAGCTTTTTCATAGGAAATTTGGAGTTCAATTTTAAACAAGATTTCATGTAGTTAATCTAGTGCTAGTTTGGCTTCATCTTTGTTGTTTGTTAATATAGCCAGGCAGATACCTTTGACATGCTTTTCCCATTGTCTGATTATTTTTTCCAGCACGATGTTGAACACTAGATGTGGTAAGTCATCTCCTTGTCAGACTCCTTTGTGAATTTTGAATGGGTCTGAGATTTCTCCCATGAATTTCATTTTTGAAGTGGTGTCTAATAAAGTTTCCTGGATGAAGCCTCTGGTCTTTCTATCAGCTCTGAATTCTTTTAGGCTGTCTGTTACCATAATTGTAAGCTTTTTTGAAATCCACATATGTGACTATAGTGTTCCATCATCATCTGATGTTTAGTATGGTGTTGAGGTTCCAGATCTGTTCAATAAAGGACCTCCCTTTCTTGAATCCTGTCTGATACTTGCCAATATGTGGGTCTGCTTGTGGCTCAAGTTGGTTCAGCAAATCTTTAGAGAGAATTTTGTATGTTACTGGAAGATGTGAGATTCCTCTGTAATTCTTCAAATATATTTTGTCTCCTTTCTTGTTCATTTATTTGTTTATTTTTATTCAGCAGAGGTGTTGTCTCATACGAGAATTTATGAATAGGCAATAAATGAGCGGAAAAACAAAGTTATATGAATAAATATAATATGAAAGAAAAGTGTTTGTTTTATTTTGATGACAATTAACATATTTAAACAAATGGGCTTGACTTGAACATCCACTACAGCTGACCCTGGATGCTGATTAAGAAGGAACTCACAAGTTGTGATTGCGGTCCCCCATCAGTTGTAGAATATTTCAGAATAAATGAAAATTTGTCCCAGACCAGGACTTGAATCCAGATTTCCTGCTTGTCATGAGTGGTCACCTCAACTACTTTGACTACCTGAGCACACTTCCAGGAGCAGCCCAAATTTCCATTTGTCCTGGTGTCTACTCTCTCAACTTCTCATACCATATTACTGTGATTCCTGCACAGGGTGATACACTGTTTCTTCCCATCCTTACCTTGCTATAGTATGAAATATGCAATTCAGTGTGCCTAAGACACTGCATTAAAATCTCATTCTATATCATCACTTTTCTGTACATTCATTTGCTACCAAGCCCATCATAGCAAACAGTTCTAGAAATGCAAAAACTAAAATGAACACAGTTTGTAATAAGCCAATCATGTAGAGCACACTTTCTCCCTAGTAGCCAGTTTCAGATTTTCACACAGACTTGGTATGGAAAATGCAGCACAAGATTTCAGTACTTTGGCTGAGATACCATCGTAGCCACAAGAGTGACTCCTTTTTAGTGACTTAACGATTTTTGGGTTCTCTCTATAAGAGAAGTTGGTAAAACTTAAGTCTGTTGGAGGTGTATGCATTAACTGTCTGAGTAAGTTTATTGGATCTACTTTTGATGGCTGATTTTTTTTTTCAGTGTGCTATCTGCTACTGTTAGGAAGAATTCATTGAATTTAGTAGCCAATGATTCTAATTTTATATCATCTGTCTCACAGCTATTGTGTCTTGTAGTTAAATATCATTTGCCTTGCCAAGTTTATTAATTTCATGGCTAATAATTCTTCAAATTTTCCTTGCTTAGCTCTTGGGATTTTGATTTTTTTGGTTGATGGTAGGTTAAATGGCTTTTGCTGTTTTGATGCAAACTACAGAATTCCGCAATACTGCTTATTGTGTATTTCTAAGTCTTGATTAGACATAGTACTTTACACTAAATAAATATAATGACTTTTCCAGTATTTTTAGTCACAGGGAAAAATTCTCTTTACTGATGACAGTAACATTGTAGTCACTAAGAAAACAAGACCATCCTTGCAGGGCACAGAGAAATAAAATGAAATGCTCAAGGTCAGTATGCAATAAAGTGACATAATTTTCTAACTACAAAAAAGAGCCACAAGAATAATAACCAAAACTAGTAGCTGAGCTCATTGTAAATACCTATCAAAACATGGGAATTCTAGCTACACCATATGAGTAGAAATAAGAGGGATCAGAACCCATGGGCTCCATATTGATAGGTGCTGGTGTGAGCCTCTCTGGGCCCCAAGGTTGCAGGCAATGGGAGAACAATGGAGGGCATAGAGAGGGTGGCAATGTAGAAGCACACCACTGCAAGTGGGAGCCCACACCCAGAACAAAGCCATGACTAGAGACTGGATTATATGCATCATACAAACCTTAAAAGATGCATGTAAATATGCATGAAAAATGCTTAAAAATGCATGAAAAGTGTCGAAATTTGTAAAATCAAACAATAAAAAAACATGGTAGTTACTGTTACCTGTGCATATCAATTATGAGGAAGAGTGCTGGCCATGCGAAAAATTGGTACATTTAGAATGCTGATATTTTCTGAATACTTTCTGGTAGAGGTTAGGAAGGGGGCCTTTCTGGGCTTATTTTCTAAAAATTTGCAAAATGGGGATGCATACCTTGTTTCAAGAATTGTTCCTTCTTTGCCATTGTTGTCGGCAGCAAGCAGATGCAATGCAAGTGAGTCTCAATGAAACAATCCATGTGTACCGGACCAACTTCAAGATATATCACACGCAGAGGAGCACGCTCAAAAACTTTGTAATATTTTATTTAAAAAAGAACATACAACCATCAATTTCTTTGAACAGCACTAACATTTAATTAACACTATTGGACCACAGCATCATTTATAATTTATTGGCCGGCCGGGGTGGCCAAGCAGTTCTAGGTGCTACAGGCTGGAACCGCGCCTCGGGCATGGATGTGTGTGATGTCCTTAGGTTAGTTAGGCTTAAGTAGTTCTAAGTTCTAGGGGACTGATGACCTTAGAAGTTAAGTCCCATAGTGCTCAGAGCCATTACAATTTATTTTACATTTTTCTACTGCTGTAATCACAAACAACCGAGTACTGTTCCAAATGATCGGTAAAAGACTGTGTCTTCGATCACTCAAAACATTTTTATAAGCAGAAAAGGACGTTCTACATCAACTGAGGTAACTGGGCAGTATTTGAATGTGGGTGCTATGTTGACATTATTGTTTCTGGTAAAAGTTTACGTACCCCATTAATAAAACTATCAATTTGGCACAAGGGTTTGAAGCCTGGGCCATTGTTTAATATGTTTTCAAACTTTTCTTTAAGTACCTCCAGCTATAAGGAGTTCACTAGAATAATTTTATTCATTAACTGAATAGATTCATTCAATGCCAAACCTTGAGTTTCAAGCATTTTAATACTTGCAGGTATATGGGAAAACTGAGTGCTAATCAGCTATGGCTTTTTAAATACTGTAGTCATTAAAAGCTTCCATGCACTGGAAAACTGCCAAAGCCTCTGCACTATCAAAGTAGTTTACTACACCTCTAATGGCCTTGAAATGTTCACTGCAAAACAACACAGCTTCGATCCACATACCCCAACGAGTTACCACTGGTTCGGGAGGTAAAGGCACATTTGGTAGTTTTTCTTTGTAGGTCTTGATGCGAGCAGGAGCCTTTAGAAACACTTTCTTAGTGGATGAAATCAGTTTATTTACATCCACAAATGTGGAACATACTTCTTCAGCAAGGCAATGCTCTCCATGAATCAAATTGGAATAAAATAATCGGAGGGCTTTTCCTGCTTTGATCATATAGGGAGCAGCATCTGAAATAAACACAAAAATCCTTTCATCTGCAGAAGATTCTGGACACATTTGTCTAATACCCTCATTCACTAATCTGGGATCATAGAATGACTTCCTTTTTCAAGTTCTTTGCAGTCTGCTAAATAGAAAGAAGATGACTCTTCTGTTACAGAACCAACAATTAAATTTGCGATGTAATGGCCATAAGTGTGTGTAGTCTCATCAACTGAAATCCAGATAATGCTGTTCTTGAGTTCATTGCGTATTTCTTCCAGAACATTAACGTAAATTGTCGGTATGTAATTTTTACACAATGCTGATTCATCTGGTATATTTTGATTTAAGCAATACTGCACAGGAAGCCTCTGAGGATAGGGATTGTAAGTTTGTGAAGAGGAATATTGCTTGCAATGAATGCTTCACATAGATCTATGTTAAACCAACTTTTTTGGTTACCTTTAGACAAATCCCTGCTACTGCAACTTGCTGTTGTCAGAAGTTGTCGTGGTCCTTTCTTCTGTATTCCCGCGATATGAAGACTTGTCTTGACATGCTGGTCTATTTGAAACTTTTTTTGCACAAGACAATTTTCCTCACAAACTTGACAATATAAAACAAAATTCCAGCAAATGTAAATGTTCCAAGATGAGCAGCTATCCATGAAACAATGTCTCTTTTTTTGGGCGGCATGGCGCACAACATGTCACACACTACACGTTATAAACACATTCAGCTGTGTACAAGTAAAGAGTAAGCTAAACTGGAAACAATGGATGTGCGACTAAAAATGGTTTAAATGGCTCTGAGCACTATGGGACTTAACATCTGAGGTCATCAGTCCCCAAGAACTTAGAACTACTTAAACCTAACTAACCTAATGACAGCATGGCTTCCATTCCAGCAGTTGGTGTGCTGCTAGTCCACCTGTTATGCCTAAGAAGGCCAGTCTCTGCACTTTAGCAAGCTCCTTAGCTGCAACCCGCTGTTCTACCTTCTTCCACCACACTGCAGCCCCGTAGGAAAGCCTAGGTCTAACCACTGTAGTATATATCCAGTACATACCCCTGGGGCTTAGCCCCCAGTTTTTGCCACAAACCCTTCTGGTACTCACTAGAGTACTATTTGCCTTGGAGCAGATGCTCTTAATGTGAGGGGGCCACATTACTTTCTCATCTAAGGTTACCCCTAGATATTTCACTATCCCCTTCACAGGCAGAGTTTCATCGAAGAGCTTTAGATTCCCTTAGATGTCTCTTTGTAAATGGCACCACAACAGTCTTCTTAGGATTAACCCTCAGATCCTGTTTGATTCACCAATTTTGCACAATGTCCAATCCTCCTTGTGCCATATTTTTAACTGTGTCAGTAAATTTGCCAAGTATTATTGGGACAAGGTCATCTGTGTATCCTTGGCAGAAGCATTATCTGGAATTTAGTTCCTCAATGAGTTCGTTCACCACTAGATTCCACAATAATGGGGACAGAACTCCTCCTTGTGGGCAGCCTCTAGTGGTGTTAATTACCATCTTTTAATTCATCATGGTAACCTGTACCTTCCCTCCACTAAGCATGGCCGTGGTCCGCCTACATATAGTGGTCCCTAAGTCATGCACCTCTGCTGCCCATCCCTGGAATCGAAGGTCATGTTACTGAAGACCCCCTCGATATCCAGGAAGATGCAGAGGGCTATTTCTTGGAAGTGAAGTTCTTTCTCCACCCTCCCAATGAGTTGGTGGAAAGCTGTCTCACATGATTTACCTGGTTGATATGCAGATCGGTTTGAACATAGAGTGGCCCTACTTAGCCTCCTCTCCCCAACATATACATTGAGCAGTTTTTCCAATGTTTTGAGAACAAAGGAGGACAGACTGATTGGTCTTGTATCCTTAGCCTTGGTATGATCAATTCTCCCTGGCTTTGGAATGAAGACAACCTTCACTGCTCTCCAAGCATTGGGAATGATTCCTACTGCTGGGCTAACCATGAATAACCTGCATAGGACTCGTATGAGCTTCTCTCCTGCCTGTTGCAGGACAGCTGGAAAAATTCCATCTGGGCCAGGTGACTTGAACAGTGGAATGTTCCCACCAACCATTGGATTTTGTTAAAGTCCACACACTCCTTGGCCAATTCCCAGTTCTCTCTTCAAGTGCCTGAGAAACATTATCTCTCTGGGATCACATTCTGGTCTGTGTTGTCTGGCAGAGCATATTGAGGAAAGTGAGTTTTGAGGAGCAGTTCCAGCATCTCATGTGCTGTCTTTGTATATTGCCCATTCTCCTTCTTCAACATACCTCCTTGATTGGTTGGTACTCTACTGAGAATTCTGTGAAGTCTGGCTTGAGCAGCCATGATCTCCACTTTCTCACAGAATACCTTCCAGGATGCCTTCTTTGCTTGTCTGATTGCAAGGTTGTAATTGACAAGGGCCTCACGATATTTGTCCTTTATGTCTCGCAGTGTTAAACAGTCTCTGTACCTGTTTTATTTGCATTTCAAAGCTATTATTCCACCAAGGCACACTCCTATTTGTGCACTTCTTGATGACTGTGCAGTTGTCCTGATATGAGGTCACTATGGCAGAGGTAACAGCCTCTGCTACTTCCTCAAACTCTACTGGATTCCTTATTGAGGTTTTAATTTCCAATAAGCCTAAGTCAAGGTCCCTTCTGTATGTCTCCCAATCTGTTTTACTGCAATTCCTATAGGTCATGGTCTGTCTGATTCCCATTTCAACCTTGAATTTATTGTACATGTGGTCCGATGAGGATGGCTCTAACACCACAAGCTGTTGTTTGACATAGCTGCCGATCATCATGGAACCAAAGGTTATGTCAATTACTTCTTCCCTTCTGCTATTCCTGAATGTAGGTTCATTGCCCCTATTCAGGACCTCCAAGTCATTAGCTAAAAGAAATGCAAGAAGGTACTCACCTCTACTGTTGGTGTCCTTGCTGCCCCACACTAGGTTGTGAGCATTGGCGTCACATCCACCAGCAGTTGGTCACTTTGCTGATTGCAAGTCTCTACCAGTCTCCTCACCTCAAAAGGAGGAGGAGAGCTATCTTCGTAAGGGAGGTATGCTAAGGCCAAAATACTTTCCCTCGTGATACCTTCCTCACATTGCTGCATTTTAGTAGTCACTAAGTCCTTGGAGCAGAAATCCATCATTGGCATGAAAGAAATCCCATTTCTTACATAGATGCATGTTCTGGAGTTTCTTTGATTTCTAGCATAAATCAGCTTATCTCCAGTGCTACTGAGGCCCGATACACCCTCTTTATATAAACAGGGTTCTTGTATCAGGGCCATGTCCATTTCCTGCCTCCCCAGGCAACGGCTCAGGGCAGCAGAGGCCCCTTTACTGTGCTGCACATTAATCTGCAGCACCTCCAGTCCCCGTCTTGCTGCCATCTTTGAGATCTTTGACAACACTGGTGGTGACCTGTGAGAACACTAAAAACAATTTCAGGTCCTGCTCCCGCATTGCCTTCAGGGACTTCTCTCTGACCTCCACCACCAGGGTTCATCCTTCTGGTACAACCTTCTGGTTGATCACTCTCCAGTCTTTTGTTGAGACTTTTGGGTTCTGGGCCCCTATTTTCTCAAACAGAGTCTTAGGAGAGACTTCCTTAAGGATTTTTGGTACCCACATTGACACCTTTGCTGTCTTAAGAAACTCCTCTGCCGCCTTGACCAGCAGCTTTGCATCTTCCCATGGGGATATCATGGGCACATTGTCCTTAAGCCATTCCACAATGTGCACCCTCTCACAGACAAAAATCAGGGAACCATGATCTAGGTAGACGCTCCTGAACTTTGGTCCTGGGTCAGCATCTCCCCCAATCTTTTCAAAGAGAGCCATCTGTACCAATTCTTCCTGCTGCAAGGTGATGGCCACAAGTGGTAGCCTTCCTGGATAACTGCCACTCTAAAAATGGAGACTGCAGTACTATAGGTCTGTTTCCCTATTTCTTGCCTCAGTGTTTTTCTGGACTCACTTATCCAGGGAGGAGGGGGTCTTAGATTCCTCCCTTATCCTCTTGCTACCTGTCTTTGACGTTGTGGGGGTCTGTGTATCTCCTTCAACTTGAGGCAGTTTTTTCCTAGGGGTCTTAGGTTCAAGTCCCTTTAATTCCCTCCACTTGTCTTTAGGAAGCCATTCTTTCCCTTCCTTCCTACTCTGTTCCCTGAGTAGTTTCCTCCCCTGGGTGCCAGACAAGGCTTTGATCTTAATCTGGTCTAACTTCTCGGTTACAGTCCCCACTTCTGGCTCAGGTCTAGACCATGATTCAGTAGTGGGAATGCCTCCCATTGGTCCTGACCCAAATGTTTGGGTGTCTGAGGTCTCAATTTGCCCCTCAGATTGTTTTTCTTTATTTTCTTTAATAATCTTGTCCATATTGGTCTTATGAGATTTGGGGATCTACATGGTCCACACCACGAATACCCCACGCGGTGCAAGGCTACTTACTCGGGTAGGTCATGCGGTATCCCTGAGGCTCCGTTTGCGAGACATCTTCCCATGTGTCATGCACCCCTCGGGTTTGGAAAGGGAATTGGGTAGGACTGGGAGTGGATAGGGAAGATAGGACATTGTGGGACACTCTTAGTCTGATCCATTAGCAGAGGCCTTTCTGGCAGTAGGTCCTCTACCTTCAGCATAGCCCTCAGCTTCACACAGATACGCAAGCCTCTCCACCACCACAGACAGTGCTTCGTCAAGGTGGTGTCCCCCGGAGAGGTGTGGAGGCCCATACGAAGCAAAGGTCACTGAGCAGTCATTAAAGACAAACTGTTGGTAGCCCCTTGGCTCATCTGATCAGTCAGCTGTTCAAAAGTTGCACATTTATTCACCCATACACATCTCCACAACTATCATTCAGAGCTATCATTTATGGCCTGTGATGCACCACAGTTGCCTCAGTGCCAGTTCTGGATAGCACCATTTTGCCACACGCAGTATGCTTTAACTATGGAGACATGCAAACAGTTTACAAACTTAACCATTTTGGAACTGGTTCTACCCTAGGCCTGAAAGCTAATCATTATGCCCTTCTGGATGTCAGGTAAACTACTCTGTTTCCGCATCACAACAATGACTGCATTCTATTATGCATCCCCCCCCCCTCACCCCCCAACATTCTTTATATGCACTCCATTGGTAGTGCTGCCACCTGGTATCTGTGAATGGTTTTTGCATGCCGGTGTCAAACATACGCAGTGCTGACATTAATGCGGCTGGATTGTGAATATGACAGTACTGAGTTAGTAGTTGTTTCCATTGAAATAAATGAAAATGTAAATGTTGAATGACATTGAGCATTTTCAGAATGACAAATCTCTAAATCCTGATTATTTTGGTGGGGTAAAAGATTCAACTTTAATCTGTATATTATCATCAGTAATAAAATTTTCTACAAGTTTAAACCAATTCTACAAATATTACTACCAATTTTAACACAAATTACAGTTCACTCTTTCATCACCTTTGGTTAATACCCTGTTGCAGTCACCTGCCAGTTACTACACCTATCGACCACAGTGGACTTAAGCCGGGCCACTACAGCAAGTGCAATGTGAACTGACAGTCAGATGGCACACCCGCAACTACGTGAGGGAACCACCATCTTTATAAGGGCATGCATGGGCCTCCAGACCCTCAGTCATTACATGGATTTGATACATGTAAACTACTTTTATCGTATTCCTGTTGATGTCACTCCATGACCCAATAAATTGTATCTCTTTTACGGCCATGTGTGTCCTTGTGTTCCTATTCAGAATACAAATAGTGAAGTTGATGGTTGAGTTTTCGGTGTTTAGGATTCTGTGCTTTTCGTGCTGTTTGGTTCTTCCACGTAGGCTTTACTCCAGTCACTTCTGCACCAACAGCAGGTGCAGACAGTCATGTTGAAATGGTTGTTGAATTCGTTGACTCAGGTTCAGCTACTGTTGTTCATCTACTGCCATTTAACCCCAATGATGGATGTGCAGAAGAGTGGGATGGTTATGAGGAGTGACTTTGTCAACATTTTTAGGTATTCTGGGTAGTCCACACAGAGGTTTTTTCATTACATGTGTAGTTTGCTGTCCTTTTATCAACACAAGTGAACACATGTGGCTGTTGTGTGTGTTGAATTCTACTAATGTCAAAAAAAACTACAGCAATCATATCAAGCTTGGGTAGCCAAGCTTCACTGCCTCAATTGTAAGTTTAGGCTCATCATACCTAAGTCTCAGTATTCTTATGCAGACACCATGATAAGAGACATGGCCATTTGTTTGGCATCATATAACCAGGTGCGTATAGGTGCCCTTCAGTATGAGGATCCTACATTAGAATAGGCTTCAAATTTTGCAGAGCCGTTCGAGGTTTGCTGCCCCACAAGCCGACAAGCTGTAGCCTTGGAGCGATGTTTCCACTGTTGACAGCATGCAGCCCCAGCATATGGAGCGTAGTGTGGTGGAGCAAGAGGAGGTAGCTGCAGTACAAATAAGCCAACCAGGCTGATGTGGAACACGGTGTCGACAGCAGGAACAGCAAACACCACTTCCTTGATGCTCCTCATGTTTCATACACCTTATGTGGGTAACCTGTCTCAAGTGGTGAAACTCCTGACATAAATGTAAAAAGAAGTCACATAGCACTGGTTTTCATCCTCTACCTCCTCCCCATCACTTCTCCAAGAGTCACTGCAGGAACCAATGAATGTTGATTTTCACACTGTTTTATCATTGTGTTTGCTGTTATCTGCAGGCCAGAACAAAATTTTCAATGAAGTGTGCATGATGGATAAGCCATTAATCCTGTAAGTCAACACAGGGTCTGCCGTGTTCCTACTCAACTCAAAGACATACACCAGGCTAGAGTCACCACCGTTGGCATACACGGATGGACAACTGGTAAGGTATAACAAACAGCATATTCCTATTCTTGACTAAATCATGGCTAACACAGTTTACAAGTCAGGTGTCTGTTCTGTTGCACGTCATGTCATGTTATGTTATGTTAACCAGGGACCTAGAAATGACGGAGAGGCTCCATCCTCGCCGCAGCCACAGTGGTCCGCAACCCCATGACGACTACTGCAGTCCACTTCACCCCTCCGCCGCCCCACCCCAACCCCAGGCTTATTGTGCGGTTCGGCCCCCGGTGGACCCCCCCAGGGAATGTCCCGCACCAGACGAGTGTAACCCCTATGTTTGCGTGGTAGAGTAATGGTGGAGAACTTGTTTGTGCAGCAATCGCCGACATAATGTAGCTGAGGCGAAATAAGGGGAACCAGCCCGCATTTGCTGAGGCAGATGGAAAACCTCCTAAAAACCATCCACAGACTGGCCGGTTCACCGGACCTCGACACAAATCCACCGGGCAGATTTGTGGCAAGGACCGGCGCTCCTTCCCACCCGGAAAGCCATGAGTTAGACCACACGGCCAACCGGGCGGGCGATGTTCTGTTGCATACTTGTTGGTTAATGATGTGAGTACTGAAAATTTCTTTGAGTTAGATGCCTTTGGTTTTTTTTGGTTTTTCTATTGCAGTCATGATGCATCTGGTGTCAGACCAAGTGCCTTATCATGAATTTGATTCCTTGTGTTCGGAATTTTCTGGTCTGTTTGCTCCACGGTCAGGCAGTGAAAACAATTACACGGCATTCATCACCCTCAAAAACCCTCCACCCGCCTTCATTTTTTTTCACGGATGGCCAGTGACAGTACCTTTATCTAACCAGGTTAAGACAAAGCTCAATCACTTCCTGTCATTGCGAGTGATCAGACTGATTTCCTCTAGTCAGAGGGCTACACCCTTAGTGAGCATAAAGAACCTGCCTGGCCAACTTCAGCTATGTGGTGACTTCAAGGTCACTATTAATGCACAGGAGTCATAGACACTTTTCCCCCTATCTTGCCTCGAGAAGCTGCTCAGAGAGTTGTCCAGGGATCAGTTCTTTTAAAAAATTGGATTTTCCAATGAATACCTTTGGTTTCCACCTAGAAGAAGCATCAGAACAATTGCTTGTCATAAATATGCCTTTGGCTTCTGTTAGTATCAACAGCTAATTATTAGCTGCTAATATTTGGGGTTGCTAGTGCGCCCGCCATCTTTTAACATTGTTTAGGTCAGATTGTCCCTCCTGCATTAACTGTCTTGATAATCTTGTCTTGACAGGTACTCCCACATAGGACCACCTATGTAACCTCTTTGTTTACTTTTTCTACAGGTCGTGAGCCTCAAATGTAATCTCGCTAAGTCTCAGTTTTTCCAGCCTTCCACTGTTTATTTGGGTTATAAATTTCCCAGCAGGGTGTCCGTCCCATGAAATAACATGTCACTGCCATTTGGCTTTGCCCTCTCCATCTGACATACAAGAACTTCAGGCATTGCTCAGTAGAGTGGTGTACTCTCACAAGTTTATTCCCAGAGCAACTACTATTGCCCACCCCTTGCGTCTGTTGCCTCAGAAAAGTGCTCCTTTTGTTCGGTCTGCAACCTGTGAGCATACTTTTGTGCAGCTTAAGGACAGTCTTCATTCTGCATCGTGTCTTGCCACATTTCAATGCGGCGAGCATCTAGTCCTTCCCATGCCTCCAAACAGCCTATTGCTTATGCACCAAAACACTCTACTCAGCTCAGCAACTTTATTCTCTGGTGGAAAAAGCTCTTGCTATCATATATGCCTTTAAAAAATTTGACAATTTAGCAAAAGATACATTACTACTTACTGTAAAGAAGAAAACACATTAATTTTGGCCTGAATTGCTGGTAATGTGTGCATGAGGTGTGCTTGCTTCTGTGAATGAATGGGGTGTGTTTCTCTTTTTCTGATGAAGGCTGTGTCTGAAAGGTTATGCATAAGGGTCTTTTAATTGTGCCTATCTGCAACTTAATGTCTCATCTTTACAGTAGGTAGCAATCTGTCTTTCCCTACATTGTCAATATTCCTTCCTAGAGTTTTGATTGTTTAAAAAAATCCAAGTGTTCTTGCATGGTGCAAAACTGAATTCAATTACCAACTAAAATTCCTTGGTTTCACTGTTTTGTCCATTGGCATCCTTATTGGAAAAAGCTGCTCCCTGTTTTCGTGTTGGATTCTCTTCTTGTCCCAGTCCAATTATGATACCCGTTTTTGACCCATGTCATAAATGTGAATGTAAATGCTCTGTACCTGCTTCACATGGGCCTTGATCCTTCATTCTATCAAGAGGAACTGCTCTGCTTTCAATTGGTTATGGAGGCGAGCCTCGCAGTGGGTAGCGTCTCCGTCATTAGTACCTCGACATTGCCTCTGCTGTGGCAGTGGATCAGGTGCCTTGGCAGCCCATACATATGATACAATAAGGATAGACCAACTCTCTTCTGGTCTAGGCATCGGACCTGCTTCAGAATTTTTATGCACTACGCCATTGCCCCTGCCTCTCAGATGGCATTATTCTTCTTGTCGGTGGAAGGGGTTACTTTCTTCAACCTGGTTGCTGCAGCTCTGTGGCAGAAGATCCTCCACTTATTACATCTGGGTCACTGGGAGATCTCTGACACAAAACTGTTGGTGCAGCACCATGTGTTTTGGCTGCCTGTCGATCATGAGGTGGAACACTTCTGCGTGATATAGTGATAGTTCAGCAGGTGGTGCTGCACATTGTTTTTGCTATGGCCATCCCTGCACAGCCCATATTGCTTTCTCTAGTTCTTTTTAGATACTTCCTAGTTATTGGCAATTGATGCTTTTTTTCTTTTTTGTTAAGTCATTTATTATCCATCTCCAAAAGTAGACACAACTGTCAATGCCCGGCCAATGATATTCTCCATAGAGGGCTTGCCTTGCACCCTGGTTTCAGACAACAGTCCTCAGTTTGAAGCACAATCTTTCAAAGACATATGCACACACAATGGCATTTGCCACATTATGACACCTCCCTTCCATCTGTAGCCAACAGGTGAGGCAGAACGCCTTGTCCGAGCATTTACAATGTGATAGAAGTAACAGTGGAATGGGGAGCACATCTTTTTCAAGAAAAGGTAGAAGCAGGAAAGATAGAAAACAAATCAATAGCTTTTGACAGCTGAGTCAAAGAAACATGATAAATCCTGTATCATAACAGAGAATGGATTATTAGCCATACATTGGGTCCTTAATAAGTTTAAAAACTACCTCTTAAGTAATAAAGTAATCATATATACTGACTGTAGAGCATTATGTTACATTCAAAAACATATGCTTTATCACAACAGAATTACCAGGAGGGCATTTTTTATACTACTTCAGTTATGATGTAAAATACATTCAAGGCAAAGAAAAAGTAATACCTGATGATCTCTCAAGAATACCAATAGGAAATGACACACAAAACAGTACAGGGGATGAAGAAAATCAGTTTAAAATTATGTATTTAAAGACAGTAAAAAGCAATTTTGAAAATTTGCAAAAATTTTGTAGAAATCAAAATCAAGATAACAACTGCAGACTAGTTAAACATTCTCCAGAAAAAAATGAAGGAGAAACAACTGACTAGTACGATGTTGTCTTTAAGGGAATATTGTTTAGAAAGTACAAGCCTGACTTAGAGGATTGGAAACTATGCTGGTCAGAACAAAATACTGACACACTCATAACTTACATTCATGAAAGCACTGGACACTGTGGAACCATTAAAAGTACACGGAAAATACAAGAAAACCTATATTCTCACAATACTGCTAGGGGGAAAAAACTTGCTACCTATGAGAAAGGTCAAAGAGTCACAGCTAACAACCAAAACAGTAAGTGGATGATGCAGTACATATTGTCAGAAAAAAAACTGGATCTTACTGCAGTCGACATAAATGGACTTCTACCAAAAACAAAAGGGGGTTATTGCTATATTTTTGTAGTTGTAGACTTTTCTCAAAACTGATCAAACTATACCCACTAAAGAAAGTGACCAGTAAACAGCTGATTACAAAATTTACCAGTGAGTATTTCAGCGAAGTTGGGAAACCTAAAGCTCTCCACTCAGATAATGGGCCACAGTTCACATCTTAAACTTGGAAGGATTTCATTGACCACACCAAAATGAGATACATCTTAAGCTCAGTCTATCATCCATCCAGCAACCCATCTGAAAGATACATAAGGGAAACTGGAAGGCCTTGTAGAACCTACTGTAATGAAAACCATGTAGACTGGATAAATTATTTCAAGTTATCAGATTTGAAGATATCATGGATAGTCTGCAACATACATCAACTAGATTCACACCCTTCAAAACCATGTATGACAGAAGACCAGTAAGTTTCTTTACAGAAATTATACAATATCCAGCTTGTAGAATCATGTCTCCACAGGAAAGGGAAGTCAGTCTCAGGAATACTATGAAAAAACAAGGAGAAATAAGAAAGGAAGGCATGATGCAAAAGGCAAGTTATCAGAATTTAAACTGGGTGACTTGATATTAGTGAAATCCCAGGAAAAGTCAATTATAATGACTGCTGAAATAAAGAAGTTTTTCAACATATATGTAGGTCCCTTTGAGACAATAGAAAACCCACCTCCTAATGCATATCAATTTGTGCATCCAAAATCCAGAAGGTTATTTGGATTACACAGCGTCACTGAGCTAAAGCTGTATAAGTATGATACCTAATGAGAAAGCCCTGCCAGATGAACCATGAATCAGTATATGGACAAAAATCTACAACCTATGGCAACAAACTGATCTACTTACCAGTGTATACTATTTGGCTTAAACAATCATTCAGCAAACTATTTCACGACAGTTTATACATGTGTCTTTGTTATGGAAATCATCTAATGTCTGTTGCATAAATGTCTACTTATGAAAAATTAGGTAACTTTAAAACAGTAAACATATATTCAAAAAGAAAAAGCTGAGGTGGGGGAAAGTCAGACAGACATTGTTAGCTGTGACAACCATTGGACTTTTAAATGTATTATGCAAGCTACAACAATGTATGGAACTTGTGGGAGGAGTACATATCAAACCAGAGGGTAGATAATAACAATTTAGCAAAAAAAGTGTGTACAAATTTATACGTGGACAGGGCATATATTTTAGTATGTTAAAGAGTAGAGGAATTTAGGTAAGTACTTGTCAATGGATTGAAATGTGTTTAAAGAAAAATTCCTTGTGGATGCAGAAGATGATGAGACTTTTTGAGGAGAGTCTTGTTTTTGGTGAAGAAAGGCACCTGATTAGTGATTTTTTTTATGCATTGTGTTGGGCAACAATAAACATGTTCTGATACTAAAGTGAAATAGTAAAACCTGAAGTCGAAATGTAAACTAATAACATAATGTGCATAGCTTAAGGAACACTATCGTAAAACATGTATAAGAAATAAATAAGAAAAAAGAAAAACACAGATGGAAGGGAGGAGTATCAAATTATGCAGAATATTAATATTCGATATCTGTTCTATGGAACACAAAATCTATTTCTGTGCCTATGAATTTAAAACAAATGTATATGTACTTCCAACATGAGCTCAGTATTTGTTTCCTAATAGCACGACACAATACCGATCAACGTTATACATAACTCTCAGTGTTCTACTAACCATGTGTTCCAATAGGTATATGCACTACTGACACTTGTTGTACCAAAAATACTTTTTTTTTATTTAACAGAATGCTTAGTTTAATTAATCATTTTTAAAAAAAAGAGTATTCATAAAAAGATTTCTGTCAGAATATAGGAAAAAAAACTCTCTACTCCTGAACAATGCACAATGAATGTGAGAAGAATTTGAACATGATAAATTTCATTGTAAAGTACTTTACTTACAACCACATAAACAAATTTTTAAGTGTAGATACACCAAAAGAATAAACAAAGGTGCTGTGACGTACCAAATGAGAAAGCGCTGGTAGATAGACACAATAAAAAAAACACAAACACACACACAAATTTCAAACTTTCGCAACCCAAGGTTGCTTCATCAGGAAAGAGGGAAGGAGAGGGAAAGACGAAAGGATGTGGGTTTTAAGGGGGAGGGTAAGGAGTCATTCCAATCCCAGGAGCGGAAAGACTTACCTTAGGGGCAAAAAAGGACAGGTATACACACACACACACACACACACACACACACACACACACACACATCCATCCGCACATATACAGACACAGGCAGACAGATGTTATATATATATATATATATATATATATATATATCACTTGGAATGTTTCCCTCTATTATATACTGTTCTAAAGACCAATTCAAAAATGAATCACAGTATACCATTCACTGAAACACAACGTTATTAATTACATAACACAACACTGACTTTGAGTCCGGGATCACAAACTTGTCCACATGCTGGGGCTGTCAGAAAAGTAAAAACATAACACAAAATTGACTTTGACCTTCCTGTACCATTGCCTAGGAGTAGAACATTCAAAGGTGCTCAAAGTGGTGAACCTGAACACCAATACACTGGTGCACTCGTTGAATGAAAGAATTATTTACTGCTTCCACTGTTGCCTGCTCAAGAGAAATACAAGCAAGCATGATACGTTCCTGCATGTCCTCTGGAGTTACTGGAATATCGCGATAGACAACGTCTTTACTGCATCCCCAACGAAAAAAAGTCCAGAAGATTTAAATCAGGAGACCCTGCAGGCCAAGTAACTGTTCCTCCTCGACGAATCCATCTGGCAGGATAACTTTGGTTCAGAACACGACATGTACATAAGGCATTATGTGCTGGACATCCGTCATGTTGGTACCACATACGAATTCTGGTCCTTAGCGGCACTTCATCCAGAAGAGGACGAAGAATTCGTCTCAGGAAGTTGGCACACGTTGTGACGTTTACACTACCATTGATGAAATAAGGGCCAATAGTTATAGTACCATGCATCCAACACCAGATGTTAACTCTCCATTGATGCTGATGTTCCACCTGTCTAAGCCATCGTGGATTTTCGCTGGACCAATAATGCATGTTCCTTGTGTTTACCTGTCCTTTGATTGAGAAGGAACATTAATCAGTAAATAGAACACTGGAGAAGAAGTCTGGGTTGGCGAGGATTTGCTGCTATGCCCACTGACGGAACTGTACACGATTCTGGAAATCATTCCCATGCAATTCTTGATGCAGGTGTACACGATAAGGATGGAACTGGTGACGTGTAAGAACACCATGTACGCTGGTTTTAGGAATGCCAATCTCCTGTTCAGGCTGTCGTCTGCTCACATGTGGATTCGTAACAACGGAAGCGAGAACAGTAACTTCGGCAGCTTCATCTGTGCGACTGCGTTGTTGTGAGTTTAAACTTCCCGTTTCCTGAAGCATAGCAGCAAGACGAGAAAACATCCATCGGGAAGGTGGGTTCTTGTCACGATATCACTCTCTGTACAGTTCTGCTGCCTGCGTAGCATTTCGCCTACCTTCAACAACAATAAAAGAAACGTTATTTATGTCGATGCAGTTTGTAGGATGGACAGCCCTTACTTTTTCCTTACTCTATACAACAGTATTTAAAAGGACTAAACTACTGTACTAAATGTACCCGTAAATAAGAAAACAGTATTGCAATTACTGTTATGCTAACTTACATTCCCCATAGATGAATAGCATTTCTACCTTCTCTCCGTTGGTATACATTCTACTCACACAGCTCTGGTTGATGGAATGACGGGTGTGCATTCTACTTCTGTTTACATTTGTCCTCTGTCTGCATCTACATGGATACTCTGCAAATCACATTTCAGTGCCTGGCAGAGGGTTCATCGAACCACCTTCACAATTCTCTATTATTCCAATCTCGTATAGCGCGCGGAAATTATTAACACCTACATCTTTCTGTACAAGCTCTGATTTCCCTTATTTTATCATGGTGATCGTTCCTCCCTATGTAGGTCGGTGTCAACAAAATATTTTCGCATACAGAGGAGAAAGTTGGTGATTGGAATTTCGTGAGAAGATTCCATCGCAACGAAAAACGCCTTTCTTTTAATGATTTCCAGGCCAAATCCTGTATCATTTCGGTGACACTCTCTCCCATATTTCGCGATAATACAAAACGTGCTGCCTTTCTTAAAACTTTTTCGATGTACTCCGTCGGTCCTATCTGGTGAGGATCCCACACCGCGCAGCAGTATTATAAAAGAAGACTGACAAGCGTAGTGCCGGCAGTCTCCTTACATTTTCTGAGTGTCCTGACAATAAAACGCAGTCTTTGGTTAGCCTTCCCCGCAACATATTCTATGTGTTCCTTCCAATTTAAGTTGTTCGTAATTGTAATACCTAGGTAATTAGTTGAATTTACGGCTTTCAGATTAGACTGATTTATCGTGTAACCGAAGTTTAACGAATTCCTTTTAGCACTCATGTGGATGACCTCACACTTTTCGTTATTTAGGGTCAACTGCCAATTTTCGCACCATTCAGATACTTTTTCTAAATCGTTTTGCAATTTGTTTTGATCTTCTGATGACATCATTAGTCGATAAACGACAGCGTCATCTGCAAACAACCGAAGTCTTCAGATTGTCTCCCAAATCGTTTAAACAGATAAGGAACAGCAAAGGGCCTATAACACTACCTTGGGGAACGCCAGTACTCACTTCTGTTTTACTCGATGACTTTCCGTCGATTACTTCGAACTGTGACCTCTGTGACAGGAAATCACAAATCCAGTCACATAACTGAGACGATATTCCATGAGCACGCAATTTCACTACGAGCTGCTTGTGTGGTACAGTGTCAAAAGCCTTCCGGAAATCCAGAAATACGGAATCGATCTGAAATACCTTGTCAATAGCACTCAACACTTCATGTGACTAAAGAGCTAGTTGTGTTTCACAGGAACGATGTTTTCTAAACCCATGTTGACTGTGTGTCAATAGACCGTTTTCATTTAGGTAATTCATAATGTTCGAACACAATATATGTTCCAAAATCCTGCTACATATCGATGGTGTTGATATGAGCCTGTAATTAAGTGAATTACTCCTACTACCTTTCTTGAATATTGGAGTGTCCTGTGCAACTTTCCAATCTTTGGGTACGGATCTTTTGTCGAGTAAACGGTTGTATATGATTGTTAAGTATGGAGCTAATGCATCAGTATGCTCCAAAAGGAGCCTAATTGGTTCAAATGGCTCTGAGCACTATGGGACTTAACTTCTGAGGTTATCAGTCCCCTAGAACTTAGAACTACTTAAACCTAACTAACCTAAGGACAGCACACACATCCATGCCCGAGGCAGGATTCGAACCTGCGACCGTAGCGGTCGCGCTGTGCCAGACTGTAGCGCCTAGAACCGCTCGGTCACTCCGGCCAGCTGGAACCTTATTGGTATACAGAGTCTGGACCAGAAGACTTGCTTTTATTAAGTGATTTAAATTGCTTCACTACTCCAAGGATATTTACTTCTATGTTACACATGTTGGCAGCTGTTCTAGATTCGGATTCTGGAATATTTACTTCATCTTCTTTTGTGAAGGCATTTCGGAAGGCTGTGTTTAGTATTTCTGCTTTGGCAGCACTATCTTCGATAGTATCTCCATTGCTATCACGCAGAGAAGGCATTGATTGTTTCTTGCCGCTAACATACTTCACATACAACCAGAATCTCTTTGGCTTTTCTGCCAGGTTTCGAGTCAAAGTTTCGTTGTGGAAACTGTTATAGGCGTCTCGCATTGAAGTCGACGCTAAATTTCGAGCTTCTGTAAAAGATCGCCAATCTTGGTGATTTTGCGTTTGTTTAAATTTGGCATGTTTGTTTCGTTGTTTCTGCAACTTGTGTTCTAACCCGTTTTGTGTACCAAAGAGGATCAGCTCCATCGTTTGTTAATTTATTTGGTATAAGTCGCTCAATTGCTGCCGATACTATTTCTTTGAATGTAAGCCACATCTGGTGTACACTTGTATCATTAATTTGGAATGAGCGGAGATGGTCTCTCAGGAAGGCGTCAAGTGAATTGTTATGTGCTTTTTTGAATAGGTATATTTTTTACTTATTTTTGGATTTGCCGAATAAAATATTCAATCTCGCTACGACAACTCTGTGTTCACTAATCCCTGAATCGGTTTTGACGCTCGTTATTAATTTAAGGATTACTTGTTGCTAAGATGTCAAGTGTGTTTTCACAACTGTTTACTATTCGCATGCACTCATGAACAACTGTTAGAAATAATTTTCTGAGAATGCGTTTAGCACAATTTCGGATGATGTTTTATGCATACCTCCGGAATTACCGGAATTAAACACGGATTTTCGGCCGGCCGAAGTGGCTGTGCGGTTCTGGGCGCTGCAGTCTGGAATCGCGAGACCGCTACGGTCGCAGGTTCGAATCCTGCCTCGGGCATGGATGTGCGTGATGTCCTTAGGTTAGTTAGGTTTAACTAGTTCTAAGTTCTAGGGGACTAATGACCTTAGAAGTTGAGTCCCATAGTGCTCAGAGCCATTTTGAACGTATTTGCGCCAACATATCGAGGGTAAATTAAAGTCACCACCAACTATTATTGTATGAGTTGGGTATATGTTTGAAATCAAACTCGAGTTTTCTTTGAACCTTTCAGCAACTGTATCATCTGAATCAATGTCAGCACGTGGATGTGTTTCATTACCCTGAGTACCAGCACTAAAGCGCTGGGAGCATCAACATCAATGTTGTTTTATATAACCAATAACGTTGTATTGTAGTGAATGGCACACTGTGATAGATTTTTGAATAGTTCTTTGCAAGAGGAAATTAACTACCGAATAAAAAATACAGGGTGCCATTTAAAAAAGGCATCCCGCCTTCATATCTCTGTAAAAACAACAAAGCTGCAACATAGGCAATTATGCTGATTGATGTCCCCCCGCCGGCTAAAAAACATTTGCTTGAAACATTTTTTAATTTGTCTCTTCTGGAGAAACAGTTATTTAGTGTGGTCAAGATAAATGGGACGCCCAAATATATATATATATATATATATATATATATATATATATATATATATATATGTATGTATGTATGTATTTCGACTGTTTTTCTTTACTAATTCATATGAAAGCACTAATAGCTTAGACTGAAGAATGTGGAAACAGAGCAGCTGAGTGACATTTTAGCCCTTCACCAACAGAAAAAAAACTATTCACAATTGGTGGGCTAGTAAAGAAGAACTGAAAAAATTGAGGAAGACTAAATGTGCATTAGAGGAGTGAATGCAAAATGGCCAAAACTAGAAGATGATATATTGAAACGGATTCAAGGACATCATCAAAATGGCACTGGAATTACTACAACAATGATTCAAATACATGCATGTAAGCTAGCATTACAGTGAAACTTAACAAACATTATGGGTAGAGTTGGTTGGTGGTGTGCAAACCAAGACAAAAAATCTCAGAAAATGCCACAAGAGCGTGAAGAGAAAATATTATCTTGCCTTCACTTTGTTATTCAATACCAAAAGACAAACAGTGTGGAATTAAACCAAATAGCGAATATGGATGAAACTCCACTGACATTTGATGTACCAAGTTACAGAACTGTTGCTATGAAAAGTGCTAAAACTGTAACCATAAAAACAAGTGGGCATGGAAGATTGCACTACACTGTTGTCCTTTCATGTAGTGCTGATGTTACTAAACTTAATGCAATGGTAATTTTAAAGTGCAAAAAAAATGCCAAATCTTTGTGAAATACTGCCAGGTGATCCGCTGCAGAGGGCAGCACTCATTTGTGGTCATGTAGGCACCACTTCCAGCTTGCTCAACACGATATCAAAGGAACCTCGTGAGGTCTCTGTCTTCTTCTTTCAACGTTAACTGCAGGAAAGCTTGGTCCACATCAAACACTAAACCCACCGGAAGTGTGCGGAATCATAGTAAGATTGCTAGAATATCCGGAAGTAAATTTGGTCCCTTTTCGAGGGCATCATTCAGCGATAGAGACTCTGGCTCATGTGAGGATGCATCGAAGACTATTCTGTACTACACACTTCCACTGACGCATTTCTTCACAATGTGGTGTGGCAGGTAGAATGTGTTTCCAGCAGTACAGTCCTCAGGTGCTACTTCTACCGGGTTCTTCTCAATATATTTCGACATGGTCTCATGGTAAATGACCTTCAGCTCTTCATTCCCTCGCAGCTTGTTTTGTAAGGAGCGAAGACGCGCTTCAGCAGTTGTGCGGTTGCAGGAGAGAGGCATATCCTTCTTGCGAGGCAGAGATACAACTCTGCGGCCATATTCCACACAGTATTATTCTCGGAATCCCTGATAAATAGGGTGGTCCATGGGTTTTAATGCTCGCTCTTGATGTCCTGTTATCCCGATTGTCTCCAGGTCCCAAAATCGGCGCACTGACTCATCAGATATATCACTGCAGCTGCCCTGAATAAAGTTCACAGTTGCTCTGTTGACGGTGGTGCTAGATCTGCTTCCACTAAGAACATATCCAAAGATTGTTGTGAGAAGAACCAATGATGGTGATACCTTGATTGGTTGTTCCAAAGTCACGATTCTCCAGTAATAATCAGCTCCAATCAGGATCTCAATAGGTCGATCTTCAGAGTCTCCTTTAGGATCTGCGAGTGGTGTTCCACCCCTCAAGGCCATATCTCCTACATCTTGTGGCACTGTTGGTTGCTGTGAAAAATTATTTGTGCTTTCAAAGGCTGTTACTAATATGTGGGAATTAGTGGAGCACCCCATCATATTAAACTGCACCTTCTTCCTTGAGATTGATGAACTGTAACTGGATTCGAAAGTAGTTGTCTCGAGAGTAGTGCTTCCAATGGCACTTATTGGAGAGATTCGATCAGTGAATGTGAATGAAACTCGATTAACTCCCTGTGTCCAGGATGGCACGTGTCTGTTTGCTCTTACCAGTGGGTCCTGTGATACTCACACGAGCAGTCTGCAGGTATGTGAAGTTAGAAGTCATAGTTTCAATTTTATTTACTGTTGTGGTATGGCTACTACAGATAGAAATGTGATGCTCCCCCTTACATTTCGCACAGGACGCCTTTCCCCGTTTGAAACACTGATTCCTATTGTGGCCACGTCTCAGGCATAGAAAGCAACGGTTCATTGTCTTGAGGGCGTCGATTCTTGCCTGCAAGCTTGCAATCTTTTGGCAGTCTTGGCCCCAGATGTCGGGGAATGAAGACTCCTACGCTATCTGTTGTGGTTCTGCTAAGTCTGTACTTTGTGCTGCCCTCTGCAGCGGATATATTTCAACTGTAACTGTAAAATGGACGTGTGAGAATAAAGGTGTGTGAGCGGAAGTTTAACTGTGTCCTTGATTTCACTAGTGTGTAGCAAAATTTTGGTGCCGAAACCCGGGAGAACATGAAGAGATAGAGTGCTACAACACATTAAAGAGGACTCGACGCCGGCGGAGAAGGTTATAAGCGACTTCAATCTCAAAATCCGGTCACGTCACGCCACGTTCAGCTCACACAGATAGGTTGCGGCATTGCTCTGAAACTGTAGCAAAGGACACTGCGGGGCGATTGATTTGTATGTGATGTTACGTGGTGCATGTCTGTTGGTGGCAGAGCAATAGAGGGCAGTTGGCTTATTATTTGCAAAGCACAAATGGGACTTGCTTAAGTATTGGTAGACTGCAGCGCCATCTGTTAGCAACAGCGACCACTACTAAAGGTCGCGGAAGTTGAAAACTGCACGGTTGCGTCATCTGTTGAGAACTACAAACACCACTGGGGGGCTGCTAACGGTTCACACTCCAGGACAGCGCCATCCCTTAGCGATAGCATCCAGCTGACGGGGTGTCTTGTCCTTGAACGCACTCTCGCGACAGAAAGCAAAACCACCAACTCACCATGGCAGAAGCAGTAGCTACGAACTTGGGGAGGCTGCGCCGGAAGCGGACGCGTTTCGTAAGCCAAATAAACGCCTTCGATGGTTCTACAGCTGCAGAAGAAGTAGAACACTTCCAGAAACGCCTACAGGAAACATTAGAAGAGTTGACCCGACTCAACGATACAATACAGGACTTGCTGGATGACTCTGAATACGAAGCCGACACGGAAGCTTGTGAGGAATATACTGATAAATGCAAACGCGCCCTCCGAAAGGCGAAAGGCCTTCTAGGAGGAGCGCGCTCAGGAGACAGAAACGCGACGTCAGCGGCTCAACAATACGCCTGTATGGACATAAAATTGCCTACTATCAAACTGCGCGCATTCTCAGGGGATATACACTCCTGGAAATGGAAAAAAGAACACATTGACACCGGTGTGTCAGACCCACCATACTTGCTCCGGACACTGCGAAAGGGCTGTACAAGCAATGATCACACGCACGGCACAGCGGACACACCAGGAACCGCGGTGTTGGCCGTCGAATGGCGCTAGCTGCGCAGCATTTGTGCACCGCCGCCGTCAGTGTCAGCCAGTTTGCCGTGGCATACGGAGCTCCATCGCAGTCTTTAACACTGGTAGCATGCCGCGACAGCCTGGACGTGAACCGTATGTGCAGTTGACGGACTTTGAGCGAGGGCGTATAGTGGGCATGCGGGAGGCCGGGTGGACGTACCGCCGAATTGCTCAACACGTGGGGCGTGAGGTCTCCACAGTACATCGATGTTGTCGCCAGTGGTCGGCGGAAGGTGCACGTGCCCGTCGACCTGGGACCGGACCGCAGCGACGCACGGATGCACGCCAAGACCGTAGGATCCTACGCAGTGCCGTAGGGGACCGCACCGCCACTTCCCAGCAAATTAGAGACACTGTTGCTCCTGGGGTATCGGCGAAGACCATTCGCAACCGTCTCCATGAAGCTGGGCTACGGTCCCGCACACCGTTAGGCCGTCTTCCGCCCACGCCCCAACATCGTGCAGCCCGCCTCCAGTGGTGTCGCGACAGGCGTGAATGGAGGGACGAATGGAGACGTGTCGTCTTCAGCGATGAGAGTCGCTTCTGCCTTGGTGCCAATGATGGTCGTATGCGTGTTTGGCGCCGTGCAGGTGAGCGCCACAATCAGGACTGCATACGACCGAGGCACACAGGGCCAACACCCGGCATCATGGTGTGGGGAGCGATCTCCTACACTGGCCGTACACCACTGGTGATCGTCGAGGGGACACTGAATAGTGCACGGTACATCCAAACCGTCATCGAACCCATCGTTCTACCATTCCTAGACCGGCAAGGGAACGTGCTGTTCCAACAGGACAATGCACGTCCGCATGTATCCCGTGCTACCCAACGTGCTCTAGAAGGTGTAAGTCAACTACCCTGGCCAGCAAGATCTCCGGATCTGTCCCCCATTGAGCATGTTTGGGACTGGATGAAGCGTCGTCTCACGCGGTCTGCACGTCCAGCACGAACGCTGGTCCAACTGAGGCGCCAGGTGGAAATGGCATGGCAAGCCGTTCCACAGGACTACATCCAGCATCTCTACGATCGTCTCCATGGGAGAATAGCAGCCTGCATTGCTGCGAAAGGTGGATATACACTGTACTAGTGCCGACATTGTGCATGCTCTGTTGCCTGTGTCTATGTGCCTGTGGTTCTGTCAGTGTGATCATGTGATGTATCTGACCCCAGGAATGTGTCAATAAAGTTTCCCCTTCCTGGGACAATGAATTCACGGTGTTCTTATTTCCATTTCCAGGAGTGTAGAAGCTTGGCCTCGATTTTGGGAGCAATTCACAGCTTCCATAGACGAGAATCCGATGGTGTCAACAATGAACAAGCATGTATTCCTCCGTGGTTACCTTGATGGGGAACCTAAGGACTTGGTCGATGGCATTGCTGTTACAGCTGATACATATGAGCAGACTAAGCAAATTTTGAAATCCAAATATGGGGATAAGAACAGAATTATCCAGTCACCTGGATTTCTTGGAGAATCTTAGCACTTCGACTTCGGGCAGTCCAGAGGCTCTCAATTTCACCTACATAAGTGCATCCAAGCACTATGAGCACTAGGAGAAAATGTGGACTCTTATGGGAGAGTGCTTGCACCCAAACTTCTTCGAGCCTTTCCTGAAGAAATTTTCAAAAATTGGCTTGTTCATGCCCAAAGGCAAAAGATTGAAGAAGGGAACCTCACCCACCTTATGGAGTTCTTCAATGAAGAGGTGGAAGGAGCTATCAACACACGCAAAATTCGTGGAGATACTGTACCACACGAAAATTATGTACCAACAGCATATGCCTTCCATGTAAAGGTCAAAACGAAGAGGGACAAGAAGAAACAAAAACAGAATCTCCGGCAGTTTTAGTGCTTTGGAATTACAAAATGCCCTCACCTACTGGATCAGAAGAGTTTAAGAAGAACTGTTTACTAGTGAACTGTCTGCATGGCGTAAGGGAGAACAATTGCCCAAGGAATCAAAGATTGCTCGATACAATCCCTTTATATCGGATGGCATCCTTCATCTTGGTGGTAGGCTGCAATGTGCTGCACTGTCACACTCAGAGAAGCATCCAGTTATATTGGATGGACGTCACCATTTCACTGAGCTTCTCATCAGACACACACATGTAAGACTGCATCATCTCGGTGTGCGGATTGTGTTAGGGGAACTGCGAGAAGAATTTTGGATTCTGCGAGGACAACTAGCTGTTCGGAGAGTTATTCACTCTTTCCTACCATGCAAGATCATACACAGTCGCCGGTATGAAGAGATGGAGGCCCCACTACCACTGGACTGGACAGAGTTCAGCCTTAAAGACCATTTGCAGTAACAGGCATCGATTTTGCCGGACCATTATATGTCAAATCTGGACATCAAACAAAAAGGTCCTACATGGTCCTATTCACATGTGCAACAACACGGGCCATTCGTATTGAACTTGCAACTGACATGTCCACTGACAAATTTTTGATGACCGTGCAATGCTTTGCAGGATGTAGGAGCCTACCAGTCACTGTCTACTCAGACGATGCTACAACATTCCATGCAGCCAACTCAGAACTCGCAGAGCTTTTCAAAACAATGCAGCATATTGATGTACAGCTCTACTGTGCCCACCATGGAATCACTTAGAAATTCATACCACCACGTGTGGCTTGGTGGGGAGGCTGGTGGGAACGCACGATAGGCTCAGTCAAGTGCTGCCTGAGGAAAGTTCTTGGTCGCTCCCAGGTGGATGAAGAGCTGAAGGTCATTTACCATGAGACCATGTCGAAATATATTGAGAAGAACCAGGTAGAGGTAGCACCTGAGGACTGTACTGCTGGAAACACATTCTACCTGCCACACCACATTGTGAAGAAATGCATCAGTGGAAGTGTGAAGTACAGAATAGTCTTCGATGCATCCTCTCATGAGCCAGAGTCTCTATCGCTGAATGATGCCCTCGAAAAGGGACCAAATTTACTTCTGGATATTCTAGCAATCTTACTACGATTCCGCACACTTCCGGTGGGTTTAGTGTTTGATGTGGACAAAGCCTTCCTGCAGTTAACGTTGAAAGAAGAAGATAGAGACCTCACGAGGTTCCTTTGGTATCGTGTTGAGCAAGCTGGAAGTGGTGCCTACATGACCACAAATGACGTGATTACATATCGCTTCAAGCGTTTGCCATTTGGACATGCACCAAGCCCATTCCTGTTGTCAACTACCATAAGGGAGCTAGCAGCACTACATAGTGAAATATATCCGCTGCAGAGGGCAGCGCAATGTACAGACTTAACAGAACACCAACAGATGGCGTAGGAGTCTTCATTCCCCGACACGGGTGTTGTCGTTCGAGTACATAACAAGGGCTGGATGGGAGAGGCTGATATAAAATTAATGAAATTACATCACAGTTGCAACCTCTTGATGCCTCGATAAATAAACCATTTGAAGTGAATATTAGAGAGGAATGGAACAAATGGATGACAGACGAAACCCAACATGAGTTCACGCTCATGGGAGCTTTAAAACGACCTATAATCAAACCAGTGTGCCAGTGGGTAAAATAGTCATCGTCCAGAATGAGGGAAGACATTATTGTTAAATCTGTCAAGAAGTGTGGCATAAGTAATGCTCTTATACTGCTTAAAAACTAAGGTGTGTCTTATAGTCCGTAATTTCTTATAGTCTGTAAAATACGGTGTTAGCTCTTAACAATTGAATCAATTTGGTTAAATTCCTTATTAGAATACTTAAATACCTCAGCTGAAAACCTTTACGGTCTCGTTAATGCCATTCTCCACTGCACTAATGAGGAAACAAAGTTGCTCAGGTACAAATAAAATGAAAGCTGTAGTTAACTATTTGTGTCTGACATGTCAAGCTTTTGTAACACCTTTGTTAATCATGAAGTATTACTCATGATATATTATATATATATATATATATATATATATATATATATATATATATATGATCATTGTTCCTGAGTTCAATGTGATTATCAATCATGACAAATATCATTGCTGCCTAGTAACCAGGTACAAATGCAGTAGATATGTTGATACGGAAAACATTATTTCATGAACTCTTCTATAAATATACTGCACACAATGCTATTATACATACACATAATTCTTTCTTTGAAAGCTAAGCTTGCTGTAAGTTTAAAAAAAATTATTTTTACCAACTACGGTCTTATTACCATATATGTTACTAACCTTTGCATTCAACTATGTACTAAAATTCTTTATTAAGTCATGTCCTTCATGTTATTGAAGATTAATACAGTTGTCTCTTTCTGTCAGTGAATAATCACAGACTTGTTACATATGGTTTCTTTACAAATTATTTCTACAGTACAATGTGCCTTTTATCTTATGCTCAAGTTTTCTTTGTGACTAACTTAGTATTGCTGTGAATCTCGTTGACATAGCAAAATTTTACTTACAAAAGTTATTTCTCAGAGAGGAAATGTTGTGTCACATAATGTGAAACAATTTCTATGGCCAGTATTGTATAACGGAGATGTGTAATGAAACAAGCCTGTGGAACACTTTCTTTGCCGTTAACAAAGAGATCGATACCACAGCATTTCCTTCACATTACGACCACATTTCCCAAATTTACACCATCACATATACAAACAAACACTAACGAATTTGTCAGTGCAAGGAGATATAATCGACACAATAATTAAACCAATTTTATCACATAACAGAAAAATTCCAAATCTCAGTAAAATAATTTCGCTGTAATTTTCATATCTGTGTTAAGAGGAAAAGTAGAATGGCTTATAACTTTATTTAAACGTTTATTAGTGCAAGCAAACAAAAGCTTTTTGGCACAACTGCATTTATGTTTCTGAATCACATCTATTACACGTCGATTTAAAGATCGATAAACGAGCAAATTTGACTAGCTTAATTAAAGATATAAAAATGCCAATTATTTTTTTTCGGTTATCTGCTTTATTATAAAAACTAAATACAACTAACCAAATAATAGTGTGATAAATTCTAGTGTCCGATTCCACTCATTAGCTTTGAGCAATGATGTCATACCTCAGGCAAAGATGCTGCATATAGGCAATCTATTAGATATTCTGTTTGCATCATATTTAAATGCACTTACCCATATTTAATGCATCTTTCATAATAAAAAATAATGTTGCTAGGTCATGCCCAAAAGCATATGTTAGAAAATGAACAAGCATCCTTTACCGTATTTTATCCGTTTTCCCGCATTTGCTACTGCTGGTATGGGTGCAAAGACAAATTCGTACTACAAACGCCTCATTCGTAGTTACATTAGTAAGCTGCACTTAATAGGTTTAAAAAATTTAGAGGCATTGTCCTGAACGCATAATATGTGTTATGCCACAAATCACTCTGGCATTCAACTAATAATTCGTAATCAGTTGATTGAATCTATAAAGTAGGACTCTAATCTGTAACTCTGACTATGCTGCGGATTAGTATGTCACCATAATCGAGACTATTCGCATTCGATCCCAGTTTCTACCTTTAATTCTCTTAATGGAAGCTTCATTCAAACAATCTGTATTGACTTGACGTTTCAAAACGACAGCTGGAGGTGAGTCTGCATCATAGACGCGTGGCCAACAAGTGGCTTACAGGTCTAGTCACCAGGCAGCGCCGTCACGCTTTCGGCATTTCTGATGATGTCATGAAGCGATTCCACCGGGCCCGCAAGACGCATGTCCACGAGACGCCCATTATGAGAGCAACAGATCATTCTCGTAAACAAACTAAGGTAGCATACAATAAAACTACAATCACATTCATGCTGTTATTTACATAGTCACGAATTATATCGAAACGAACCGAAATTACGAAAATAATTAAGAACAAGAAAAACAAATTTCCATGCCTGATTAGAAGGATTCTCGTAAATTATGTGACTAGAAAAGCCCAGAGAACCCTTAAATTGCGTTACAGTAAAGCACATGGTGAAGTCAAACTGTTATAAAATAGCATTAATTTTATGTTAGGTATTGCACCTAATGGGAGAGGCGCAGGAAAGTGGGAGTTTTGGGCGAGGAGAAACTAAAATGTATCACAAAACGGAAAAATTAAATGAATGACAACAAATACGAAACACTAGCATAAAATGTAGAAAAATCGACACACTAATTTCTGAAAGAAAAGCCAGTACATGACAAACGAATATCTACAAAAAATAAAGAATACTGGAACCGTTAACTAGAATTAACCTATGTTGGTAAATTCCAGTTACAGATTCCATTTGCTCCATGATTCATACATAAATTATTTTTGCAACTGTATGCACTGAAACGTAATACCATTTCTACATTTATAACTTCCCTCTAAAACTACTGCAGTGTATAACAAAAATTTGAATTGGTAACTGGAACTGATCTTCTATATAGGTCAATTCTAGTTATCGATTCCAACTTTTCGATGATTCATAATTTTGGACATTCTTGTAGTAAATCTGTGGACTATGTTTTTGTAGGATTTCTAGATTTCTTATTGATCTGAGAACTACTCCGAAAAACTAATCTTTCTCTTTTTCATAGCAATGAAGATTGTAATGCCCTGTGTAGAAATCCTGTAACACTTTAGAACACACACTTATTGTTAAAACGATCTGAATAACAAATGGTTGAATGGCTGGATTCGGTAACTAGAATTAAACCCTATAGGTCAGTTCCATTTACCGCTTCCAGTACTTGTTAGACCCTACTTTTTTGTCAATTTTCGTTATTTGTGTACTTGTCCCATAAGATTTAACAATTAGTATTAAAAGTTAATGCTGATTCATAGTATTATGACTTCACCATGCTCTATACTGCGCTGGATTTAAAGGTTCTCTGTGCTTTTCTTAATCGCATAAATTACGATAATAATTTACTTCAAACATTTATACTTCTCTTTTTCTGTTCTTATTTATTTTTGTTTTACCTTTAATTCTTGTCAGTATAATTTGTGGATAAGTAATTAATCATGTGAACTGTGTAATTTTATTGTATGCTACATTCGTTTGTTTATGAATATGATCAGTTGTTTTCAAAGGCCCTGCCTTAGGTACAACATCATTGCTCATAGCTGACGAGTGGAATCGGACACTAGAATTGACCCCAAAAGTATAATTCCAAGAATCAAAGTTATTAAAACAAAATTGTTGAGTTGACTAGTAAATATGGCATTATCTGCATATCGGAAAGCATCTGTTTTTGTGTACAAAGAAAGGGAGTGCTTTGTGTGTCATCAGAGAGAGAGAGATATCAGTGGTGGAAGCATAGAGGTAACCTCCATGGGTGGAAGCCAGTAGCTTGTTATGCTTTGATGCTTGGCAGTGTTGCACAACAACCTGTGTTTTTATAAGTAGTGATTGACATACAGTGAGGAGCTGACATGGCTTTTGGAAATAAGCAAATGGAAAACATCTTGTGGCCAGTTTAATGATTAAACAACCCACCGCCTAACTTTTGAAAACAGTTGGAGAAAGCAGAAGCACATCGCTGCACCAACCTGATAAGTACCATAATTCAAATTCTTAAACTGAATGTATTCCTCTCGTCATATAACTACAAGCACTGATGCATAAACAGATGTACTGTAATTCTTGTCTGAAGAGCTGGCCAGCAGTCTAATACTTTTTGTATATGGAGGGGTTTACAAGGCGAAGCTGGGTTTTAACCAGTTTCCGATGGTGTTCACGCATGTTCTTCAATTTTGTGAATGGCCTAGTGATAAATGATCCCAAAATGCATCTAACAGTGCCAGTGACAACAGGGAACAATGGCTCTGAGCACTATGGGACTTAACATCTATGGTCATCAGTCCCCTAGAACTTAGAACTACTTAAACCTAACTAACCTAAGGACAGCACACAACACCCAGCCATCACGAGGCAGAGAAAATCCCTGACCCCGCCGGGAATCGAACCCGGGAACCCGGGCATGGGAAGCGAGAACGCTACCGCACGACCACGAGATGCGGGCAACAGGGAACAAAACACAGTGTTTGCATAGGGCACCTTTTAGTTGTTTGGGATATACCAGCCATGGTGCATATTGATCTAACAAAGCACAATTAAATTTTCTTTGCAAATGGCTTGCATCACTTTCAAAGTCTTGATTCCTTGAAGGGACTCAAGGATTTAGTAAGATCTCCTTCTTCTTTTCCACTGATATCTGGGTAATTAGCTCCCTGCTTAGCAGTGAGAGTTATCGCAAATGTTTGCACCTCAGAAGGCATCAGAATGGCATACTTTGGATATTTTCATTGTGTTACTCATATGGAAAAGCATTCTGGCTCAGCTCAAATCTAATTATTTTACAGAATCAGCCTCTCCAAAAATTATCCACAGTCCTATAGAAGCTTATTGCAGACCTACTTTCAGAATATTATGAACACTTCCTCTGCCATCACGCTATATATTTAAGTGTGTGCTCTTAACCAAAGTAAAACTAAGCAATCAACACACAAATGTTGACAGCCACAACTGTAACATAAGGAACCGGAATTATCTCCACATAGAACAAATAAAAAGAGCATGAACTCATGCTAATTAACCAATTTAATGCATTATGTCGGTACATTAAAGACTTAAATGGATGATATAAATTTTAAATTAGAACTTAGACGATTTTTAAATGATAAAGGCTGCCACTTAGTAAATGAGTATCTTGATAAATAAAATGGATTTATAAACTATTCTCTAGTATATGTAATGCAGTTGTGTGATAAATCCCATGAGGAGTTTCTCTCTTTGTATGTATAATACTTTACTATCTACATTACTATTTATTCTCTATGTAGCTGTTACTGAGAAACAAATAACTACACACCATTCAAATGCAAATAAATTGTAAATTTGCTGGCATATGCTGTAGGCAGTTTCATTTTGTACAGTCCATATTTTTATTGTCTATGTATGAGAAGTCCAACATTGTTTGTATGATGACACGAATGCTAAATTAAAAAAGAATATAACAACCCAGATCATTCTGATTGCAGTCACTTCTTTGGGCATACCAGCAAGTTGGAATGTTGAGTGAGAATAATGCACACGGTCTGCTATGGTTACAGGTACTGCTGTTGAATTTGGTTGTTGTTCAGTGTCATTCTTAGGTGGTTATCATGAGACTTCTATTTGTTATGATCATCATTGCTTTCACTGCCACTATTTCGGCTCCATTTCCTTTCATGAGCATTATATCCTACAAAATAGATAACTATAATTTATTTCCTATTATTTAGATTTAGAATGCAAATAAAGTTAAGATAAATGGAAGATAGACAGATTTATCAGAAATATAATACCGGTAAATTTCCAGTGCCAACTACCTGCATTGTTACCTCCTCCAGGCTGTGAGCCATATGCAATTATTATTGTTATTTGTGAACTTATTAACATATCCATGCCATTTAAACTCCTTGCATTTTTGACAAATTCAGCACAAACTGTCTGGGATTTGTAATTAAAGTAACAATCAGTTTATGTTTGAAACTAAAGTAATTTCTTTTTGTAACTCTCTTGAGACATTTGAAGCACGTTTAATTATGTGTTAGAGTTGCATATTTCAGTAGAGCTGTTCCAGCATAAATTGTATCAATTTCCAAAGAAGTGTTGTAGGCTCTCTGCTGTCCTAATGTTATATAAATACACTGCTAGCCATTAAAATTGCTACACCATGAAGATGACGTGCTACAGACGCGAAATTTAATCGACAGGAAGAAGATGCCGTAATATGCAGATGATTAGCTTTTCAGAGCATTCACACAACGTTGGCGCCGGTGGCGACACCTAGAACTTGCTGACATGAGGAAAGTTTCCAACCGATTTCTCACACACAAACAGCAGTTGACCGGCGTTGACTGGTGGAACGTTGTTGTGATGCCTCGTGTAAGGAGAAGAAATCATCACGTTTCCGACTTTGATAAAGGTCGGATTGTAGACTATCGCGATTGCGGTTTATCGTATCGCGACATTGCTGCTCGTGTTGCTCGAGATCCAATGACTGTTAGCAGAATAGGGAATCGATGGGTTCAGGAGGGTAATACGGAACGCCGTGCTGGATCCCAACGGCCTTGTATCACTAGCAGTCGAGATGACAGGCATCTTATCCGCATGGCTGTAACGGATCGTGCAGCCACGTCTCGACCCCTGAGTCAACAGACGGGGACGTTTGCAAGGCAACAACCATCTGCACGAACAGTTCGACGACGTTTGCAGCAGCATGGACTATCAGCTCGGAGATCATGACTATGGTTACCCTTGACGCTATATCACAGACAGGAGCGCCTGCGATGGCGTACTCAACGACGAACTTGTGTGCACAAATGGTAAAACGTAATTTTTTCGGATGAATCCAGGTTCTGTTTACAGCATCATGATGGTCGCACCCGTGTTTGGCGACATCGCAGTGAACGCACATTGGAAGCGTGTATTCGTCATCACCACACTGGCGTATCACCCGGCGTGATGGTATGGGGTGCCATTGGTTACACGTCTTGGCCAGCTCTTGTTCGCATTGACGGCACTTTGAACAGTGGACGTTATATTTCAGTTGTGTTACGACCTGTGGCTCTACCCTTCGTTCGATCCCTGCGAAACCCTACATTTTAGCACAATAAAGCATGAGCGCATGTTGCAGGTCCTGTATGGGCCTTTCTGGATACAGAAAATGTTCGACTGCTGCCCTGGCCAGCACATTCTCCAGATCTCTCACCAACTGAAAACGTCTGGTCAATGGTGGCCGAGCAACTGTCTCGTCACAATACACCAGTCACTACTCTTGATGAACTGTGGTATCGCGTTGAAGCTACATGGGCGACTGTACCTGTACAAGCCATCCAAGCTCTGTTTGACTCAATGCCCAGGCGTATCAAGGCCGTTATTACGGCCAGAGGTGGTTGTTCTGGGTACTGATTTCTCAGGATCTATGCACCCAAATTGCGTGAAAATGTAATCACATGTCAGTTCTAGTATAATATATTTGTCCATAGAATACCTGTTTATCTTCTGCATTTCTTCTTGATATAGCAATTTTAATGGCCAGTAGTGTAATTTAGGAGACAATCTGAGCAGTCATCTTAGATTGTTTGTAAATGATGCTGTCATTTACCATGTAGTAAAGTGATCGAAAGGTCAAAACAAAAAAATTATTTATGCAAAATATCCGTATGGTGTGAAAATTTACAATTGACCCTGAACAGTGGTGTCAGATCATCCACATAAGTACTAAAAGGAATCTGTTACGTTTCGGTTACACTATAAATCACACAAATCTAAAGGCTGCCAATTCAACTAATTGCCTAGGTATAACATTTACGAACAACTTAAACTGAAATAATAACATAGATGTTGTTGTGGAGAATGTGAACTGCAGACTGCATTTTATTGTAGAATACTGATAAGATGCGACAAATCCACTGAAGAGACTGCCTATACTACACCTGTCTGTCCTCAGCTAAAGTATTTCGGAGGGGTGTGCGATCCTTACCAAATAAATAGAACACCGAAAAATTTAAAAGAAGGGCAGCTTTGTGTTATCGCGAAATAAGTGAGACAGTGGTTCATATGAATAAAACGGAGAATGTACTCTATCCTCTAAATTTCGGTAAGTTATTAGGTTCAATGGTGCAAATAACAGCTCCGCAGACCCCACAGTGGTGGGGGGTATGGGGGGAGGGGACAGCAGAGGAGGTTGCATCTCTTGTAACATCTGCCAGTGGTGTTTGTTAGCATCTCCGTAACACTCTCAAACCAGCTAAATCCTCCTGTGACGAAACGCGCCACTCTTCATTGGATCTTCTATATCTCTTCTATCACTCCTACCTGGTAGGGATCTGAGATACATGAACAATACCCAAGAATAGGTCCAACAAGCACCAGCCACTTCTTTCATGAATGAGTGACATTTCCTTAAGATCCTTTTTATGCATCTGAGTCTTCCATCTGCTTGTCCACTATTCGATTTATGTGGTCATTTCACTTAAGGTCGCTCTGGATAGTTAGTTCTGGATATTTTACGATAGATACTGTTTCCATCGGTTTATTATGAATAGTGTAGCTGCACAGCAGTGGATTTCTTTTCTCATGTGTGCGAAATATGTTAAATTTATCTACGGTCAGGGTCAACTGCCAGAGCCTGCACCATTCATCAATTCTTTGGCTATTCTGCAAATCGTTGATGTCTTCTGGTTTTACTGCTCAATATTTACTGCATTATCTGCGAACAGCCTTAGAAGCATCCAACGCTTCCTACTAGATCATTTATATACAATATTGCAAATAGTAAAGGTCCTATCACATTTCCATGGAGTACTCCGGAAATTATCTTTACAACTGTCCATTTTGTTCCGTTAAGACTGACGTGTTACTCCGATACTCGATAAGCTCGTATTTTTTTTTTCATTAAATGGCAGTGCAGGGCAGTGTCAAATGATTTCCTGAAGCCAAGGAACACACAATTAACCAGCGTGCCGTTGTCTGTGGCGCTGTGGATCTCATGGAAGAACAGAGCGAGCTGGGTTTCCCAGGATCCCTGTTTCTGGAATCCATGTTGATTTTTATAGGAAAGATTTTCCTTCTCCAAAAAGTCATAATTCTTGTGCATAGAACATGTTCCATAATTCTGCAACAGACTGATGTCAATGATATAGGTCTATAATTGTGTGCTTCTGTACTACAGCCTTTCTTAAAAACGGGAATGACCAGTGCTTTCTTCTTGTAGTTAGGAACCCTTCGTTGCTCAAGCTCTCTGTGATAAATTACTGCTAGAATAGGAGCAACATAACTTTGTGGAATCTTGCAGGTATCCCATCTGATCCTGAAGCCTTTTCACTATTCAGCTATTGCAGTTCTTTTTCTGTTCTGCGGTCGGTTATCTCAATATCCGCCATTTCGACATTCATACGATGACTGAAAGGAGGGACCGTGCTATGATCTTCTGCAGGGAAAAAATTTTAGAAGACCGAATTCAGTATTTTGACCTTATCTTTGCTATCTTCCGTTTTGGTGCCAGTATCATCACTGAGTGAATGGATAGATGATTTTGATCCACTTACTGATTTTACCAGATGTAGAAGTATGAATCCGGAATTTCCCTACAGATGGCGCTAGCCGTCAGTGTAGGGCCCATGAGATCGCGTCTGCAGCGCCTTCTACTTCCTGTAATGGCTGACGACGAATGTCAAAACACAGTAATCCAAGTTCCGTTCATCGGTATCTGTTCAAACCCATAAACATGTCGAGTTGTGTGCCTACGAACTACGATTTGCGAACAGCATTGGTTTCCTGTTATCATTTGAAGAAGACTGCTGCAGAATCGCATCGAATGCTTCTCGAAGTTTTCGGCGAACATGTTCTTTGGAAAACACAGTGTTTTGAGTGGTTCAAAAAATTCAAAAGTTGTGATTTTGACGCGAGAAACAATGGGCACGGGCAACCACCGAAATAGTTCGAAGACAACGAATTGGAGGCCTTATTGGATGAAGATGATACTCAAACTCAACAGGAACAACTGAATGTAACCCAAAAAGCCGTTTCTCTTCGGATGAAAGCTATGGAAAGGTGCAGAAAGTACGAAAATGGGTTCTGCATGAACTGAATGAAAGACAGAAAGTAAATCGAATGACCACTAGTGACATGCTGCTCGCCAAATACAAAAGGAAGTCGTTTCTTCATCGAATAGTGACAGGCGGTGAAAAATGGATCCTAAGCGTCGTAAATTATAGGTGAATCCAGGAAAACCATCGACATCCACTGTTAGAGCAAATCTCTTTGGCAACAAGACAATGCTCTGTGTTTTGTGGGGTCAGATGGGTGTCATCTATTATGAGCTGCTAAAACCTGGTGAAACCGCTAACACTGATCGTTACCAACAGCAAATGATTGATTTAAATCGAAAATTACGTGAAAAACGACTGGAATATCGAAAAAGGCAACACAAACGCCCCATCAAACACAGCAAAACGTGTCAGGGAAACGAGGCAGGCGTTCAGATGGGAAATACTAAGGCAAGCAGTCTATTTTCCAGACTTGGCTCCGTCCGATTATCATCTATTTGCATCACTGGGACAATCTCTCGCTGAATGACGTTTCAATTCGATGAAAATGTAAGAAAACGGCTCGCTGACTGGTTCGCTTCAAAAGAAGAACTCTTTTTTGTGTGGCATTCATAGCCGGCCAGAGAGGTTGGAGAAATATATAAATAGCAATGGACGTTATTTTGAATGAAATATTCTTTATCACTTTCAAACAACAGACATAATTATTGCTACCAAATTCAGGGTTCATACTTCTACACCTCGTACATATGAACAACACCTCTTTGGGTTTTTACTGAGATCGGTTGACAAAGTTTTACTTTCAAAGTCATTGACCGCTTCTCTCATTGCTCTCCTTACGCTCATTTTCACTTTGTTCAGCTTTTGTTAATCAGTTAGCCTTTTACTTCTCTTGAATCTGGCATGAAGTTCTCTTTGTTTACATAACAGTTTTGTAATATGGCTTTTAAATCATGGTGGGTCTTTCCCATCCTTAAGACCTTATTTGGAGCATACTTGTCTATGGCATATTGCACGATGCCTTTGTTTTTTTCCTATTTGTTCTCCAAATTTTCGTCCTCATCGTCGAATATTTGATGCTGACTGCTAAGATACTCCGAAATTTGTATCCTTCCACATCTTCCTACGTCCTTCACATTCTTTGTAAGACCCACTATCATAGATGCTACCACAGTCTTACGATCGTTGGTACCTCCCTATACTTTGATTCGATAAGTTCAGGTCTGTAACTCTCTCTTCTGTGAGGCTCTTCCAATTTTCCTAGAAGATGTGTTAAAAGTGTGCCCTGGGTACAGGGAAAAAGAAATAGTGTCAACAACAGAGATATTCCTGATGAGTAATGTAAGTGACATTATTCATTTCCGTAATAAATTGGCGAGAGTGGAAAAAGTGCTGTGACCCTCTGTTTTTTAATGACTTTCTATTTTCAGTACATTCTCCATTTGTCATCTCTCTTGTCAACATCTCAAGAGTCAAGCTTTTGATACATATTCTTCGTAGCGATGCACCATTTCCTGGAAATTACCATCGAATTTATTTATTTGGAATAAGCAAACGAAACAGGAGAAGTTGAGATTTAAATGTGAAACACAATATCGGGCGTATTACTCTCTCTCTCTCTCTCTCTGTCTCTCTCTCTTCTCTCTTTCTCTATCTCTCCCCCCCCCCCCATTAGTCCTACATGTGATTCTTTGTACCATGAAATTAACCTTCCACAACCACACATTTCCCTATATTTGAGTTCCAACAATTTACAGAATTTGTTGTGGTAAACTCGTGATTTAGCTTATCCCTTAGGAAATAGTTATAAGGTGTCAGGTCACAAGATCGAGGTGGATAGGTTTGGTCTCCTCATAATGAGATTTGTCTGGCTATGAACTTTCCACACAATGTGGTAGTTATGTATCCCGAAATATGACAAGTTACAGCGTCTTGTAGCAACCATAAATTCTCTATGTGGTTTTGATCCAAATGGGGCCAGAGGAAATCAGTGAGCATCACATGCTAATAATCTCCATTCACCGTGATAGCACTTTCCTGTTCATCTTGAAAAATGTAAGAACCGATTAAGACCCTCTCCAAATCCTACGCCAAACAGTAACTCACTGAGGATGCATGTCTTTCTCAAGAATTACTCTTGGATTCTCTGACCCCACATTTGGCAGTTAACCTTTTCTACAACAGTTTATGCGGGAGTGAGCACTAGCTGAGAAAATGATGCACTTTGTGAAACCGTAGCTCTCCAGGATCAATTGCACAAATTGCCACCATTTCTGGTGATCCACTTGTTCCTGTGTTAACTGAACTCTGATCATGTGAAAATGCAGAACTCTTGTTAAGGTTCTGTGAATTGTTGTTGGACACATGCGCATTTCTTGAGAACAACAGCGACATGATTTTGCCATCATGCGCAGCAACAATGTTTGCCTCACTCCTGCCACTTCGAGGGTTTCCAGGGCTTTTGATGCCCACTGTTCCAGTTTCTTCTTTTTTTTCAAATTTCTTGCTCAACCTACCGACAAAGGATTCGTTTGGTGCACTGATGTGTCCAAGAATAGTATGGAATTTCCTAACAGTTGCTGCAGAACATTCAGCATTCTTGTAGTGAATTTTCACACTAAGCACTCGCTCATTGTACTATATCTTTTCATGCCAATACCCCTCAAACACTGACCTGGAAAACAAAAGCACAATATAAAAACATAACCTCAATAATCACTGATAAGAAAAGATGCGAAAACAATGTTGCCAGCAACAATTAACAAAAATAGTGGGCTCTTCAAATCCGACATTCTTTTTAAAATTTATTCTTATACTCAAATTACATTTTAGTGATTTATTTAAAATTTATTCTTATACTCAATTCAGCAACATAAACTAATTAACCCTTTAATGCTCACAATATTCTATGTTGTTTTGTGGTTAACAAATGGTGGCTAAATATCTGGACACTTCCACTACGGTCTAGTATCTCTGCAAATACCCATTAGTTTCGAACCTTATCATCTACAATTCTACACCCGAACGTTCTGTGGTCGAATATGTAGCCACTTTTGTTGAGGACAGTCGTCTCTATTTAGTGCTGCCACATATCGGCAATGTTGATAACTATTTGTCCAATGTTCACTCCCGCCACTTGTGGTGCCGCCTATCGTCGATGTTACATAGAAAACGTTTAAAAATATGGAACAGACTCACTATTTATGAATTATATGCTGTTGTATATATAGAGACTTCGTTCTCACGTAAGTTATGACGTTATTTCCAGTGTTACATTGATAGAATAGTAAAAAATTGTTTTATGTTCTGTCAATCGTTAACGTTTATGAAAATATCTGTGTACTTCTCAGAACAAATAACAGTAACAACTTCAGTTTCTGAAGTAAACTTTCGGCTGCTTACAGTATAATATCATTGTGTCCACTCATTAGTGTGTATAGGTGTTTATTACATTCTGCGCTAACGAGTTATGTACATAAATAGATCACTCTATTGAACTAAGACAGTATGGCTTTACAGCTACTTTGTCATGTTGTGACTTTCCGTATATTTGTATCAAATCATGGATTCTTACGTGCATTTTGTGTTATGTGCAATGCAATTATGTTATTCAAAGGCTCAGTTCTCGTTTATTTTCTCATAGAATGTCCAGAAATTATTATACTGCAGCTGAACTGGAGAATCTCAGTGATGAAGCCAGAAATTGCTTTCTTGAAGGCATCAGTGATAATCAAGCTTTCAACTCAGATTTAGAATGTGACAGTGATGCAGACGATGTCACCAACATTACTGTAGGCAGTGTTCGCACAAGACCGCCAGCTGACAGTGACGATCAGTGTGAGCCAACTCTCCCCACTGTACTGCTGACATGGAAGTAGCGGATTCAAATAGTGACTGTGAAGGAGAAATAGCACCTGACCTTTCTCAAGACAGTGCAATTACAACGCAGGAAGAATTTCCTGATACTATTAATGATGGTTCTGGTGATGAAAACAATATTACTTTTTGTTTCCCAAAAACAGCAGCAGTTCCTCATACATTTTCCACATTTCATTTCACTCAGACCCATAGGTCAAATGTCCCAGTTGATTTATCATCACCACTCCAGATTTTTCTAGCATGTATGGGACCAATGTTGGAAACAATTGTGAAAGAGACAAATTTGTACGATCATCAGAGAGATGTTGATTTATATCTTTCTGTTGTTGAACTGAAGGCCTTCGTTTGGGTATTGGTAGTGATGGGATACCATGTTTCACCAAGTTTTAGGCTCTACTGATCAGTTGATGCCAATTTTGATGTGCCAAGAATTTCTAAGGTAATATCACTGAAGAGATTTCTCAAAATTACGGGAAAACTTCACCTCAATAATAATGAAAAATGGTGCAAAGAGGTAACCAAGACTTTGACAAGTTGTACAAGGTAAGACCATTGGTAAACCATCCGAATAAGGTTTACAAAAGTGTTTTCAATCCTGGTCGGTACTTGTCTGTAGATGAGTGCATGGTAGCTTTTAGAGGTAGGTCCTCTTTGAAACAATATATGCCCCTGAAGTCTGTCAAGTGTGGGTTCAAAGTGTGGGCACTGCCTTGTGCAGTTACAGGGTTTTTATTAGCATTTGAGGTACATGATAGGAAAAGTGCAGGAATTAAAAAATTTGCCTTAGGTGAAAGAGTAGTGCTAAGGTTGACAAATGAGTTCCAATCAAATGGTTACTGTGCCTTTGACAAATTTTTTGCAACTATATCCTTGTTTTAAAATCTACTTTCGCAGGGCCTGTTTGCATGAGGAACTATATAGACAAACAGGAAGTTTTATCCAAAACATATTTTGTGCAAAGACACTTACCTAAAAATGGGAGAGAATGGTTTTGCGGCAGCAGGAGAGGTATCAGTTTGTAAATGGAAGGATAGAGGCAATAAATGTGTTGTAATTGGATCAAATATGCACAATCCAAGTTCACAGACAGTTGTCGGAAGGAGTAAGAAGTCCGGGAAAAAAGAAGACATTCCATGCGCTTTGTGTATACATGAATACAACAAATACATGGGAGGTGTCGACCTGTTTGACCAACTTATGTCCTGCTACTGTACTTCCTGGTAGTCTTGGAGATGAAGGATGACACTGTTCTACTTTCTCATAGATTCTGATATTGTGAATGCATACATTATATACAAGGCAACTATGCAACTGTCAACATGTAGAGAAAAGCCAATGACACATTTGAGGTTCTGTAGGGTGCTTGCAGATGAACTGATTGGAAGTTATTGCAGTAGAGTTCAGAAATGGAGAAGACCAAATGTTGTAGTAACAATTTCAAGTTACAAGATAAAAAAGAAGAGTGGCACATCTATAAGATCATTGCCGCAATTTACTAATGTTGGGGATCATTTACCAGTCAGAGGTAGTTGGAGAAGATGTGCTTACTGCAGCACAAAGAAAGCTGTCAAAAGGTCTAACATTATTTGCAAAGCTGTGAAGTGCATTGTGTTTGGATTGTTTTGTACCATTTCATGGTTGGTTTTCTTTGGCATTTTTCATGTGTTGTGATAAATTCAGTGTGGTGTCAAGAGACATTGTTTTGAAATACTAATTGTATCGTTTAAAGTTTACATTAAGTTCCATTCAGCAATTAATCAATGTTTTCTTCTTTGTACTGAATAAATAAACCAAAATGAGTGACGAAAAATTCAGAAGAAGGTGTCCATATATTTGGCCTCTTACTATGTGTTGCTTTTAGGGGAACAGTGGCCAAATATTGCGCCTCCCAATAGTGAGATAACTAGGAATAATATTCACTAGAAAATTACAGCTTATGGTAGGCTGAGTAGAAGTAAATTTCCCAGAAACAGTCTCTCTGAATTAAAAATAATAATTTGCACATTCAGAGATAAATGTGGTGGCTAAAAATTTAGCCTCCAAGCCTTAAAGGGTTAAGGAGAAGCGAACAGAAGACTGCCAAAAAGTGTTTCGTATTCTTCATTGTTCAGTGCTAACAAGAATGCTAACAGCTCGTGGCGGCCAGCACTTGTGTGGCACACAGGCACACTCCATCAGTGCTGCTTCTCTACACAAGCAGCGGCCTGTACGTAAGCTAGTGTTCTGGAATGTGCTACCTTATTCACCGTGTGTTTCCTTCAGTTGACGTTAACAACAACAGACTCGCCTACTAACAATTCCTTAAGTTTTTTTCATATGGCTGTGACCGATGCAATATTACAATAGAAGTAAACTGCCAACCGAACGTGATTCTGAGATTATAATTGTATACATCAATTATCTGTGTAATGTAGCTTATTTCCTTTTCGCTTATGGTGTGATTCAATTAACGTAAAATGTATTTCTGGTTTTTCTTATATGGGCTGCTCTTATATGTTTGCATTAAGTTAGTCAGGCAGTAGTAGCAGAGCGAGACAGACGCAGCAACAGGGAAGTAACCGCTTTTGTCACAGTTACGAGTCCCTAACCAGGAGCGAATTTTATTATATCATCTGTGTGCTTTAATAGTTTACTTTCCTGAGTATCTGCATGTAAATTTAATGTCTAATAGCCACAGTTCTCGCGTTTTCGTTTGCGTCGGAAAGTAAACCGATTTTGTGACATATTACAAGTTCATAATCAGGAGCGAGTTATTTAGTTGCGCCTGAGTGCTTCGGTAGTTAGATTTTTGAATATCTGCCTATTATTAGACACAGTTCCTGTGTTTTAGTCAGGGTCTACAGTAGATTTCGAAGTGCAAGTCGATAGTCCATTTATTTGCATAGCTTAGTTTTCTACGGTCTTTAGTAGGGACAGGGACTGCGATTGTTATGTGCGGGTGTGAGCCAAGTTGGTGACACCTCGCTCTCAGCTTCAGGCTGTGATGGCTTCGGTTACACAGCTTGAGGCTACAGTGGATGGGCACCACTGTTGTGGGCCGGCTGTGGGGATCCAACGGACGTCCAGCACGTCTGAGGCCTCCAATTGGCTCTCACCGGTGGTCAACCCAGTTTCTGCTAGCTCAGAGGTTGACCCCTCACCTGTGGTCGAGTGGTAGGTCGCGCCGGGGCATGATATAAGCTCAGCCGAAATTTTTGCGAAGAATCTAATGGTGTTCTGAAAGGATAGGCTAACAACAGTTGGTGGTGGCGTTTTTGTTGCTTTAGAAGTAGTTTAACTTGTCGCAAAATGGAAGTAGATTCTATGGGCAGAGGTCATTATTGGCAACCAGAATAAAATAATAATATGATACTTTTACTGACTTCCCAATTCAGATGGTACAGTTGCTGAAAGGTTCAAAGAAAACTTGAGTTTGATTTCAAGTACCCGTCTCGTACGATAATAGTTGGTGGTGACTTTAATTTACCTTCGATATGTTGTCGAAAATACATTTTTAATTCCAGAGGTATGCATAAAATATCATCCAAAATAGTGATAAACGCATTCTCTGAAAATTACTTTGAGCAGTTAGTTCATGAGCCCATGTGAATAGTAAACGGTTCTGAAAACGCACTTGACCTCTTAGCAACAAATAATCCTGAGTTAATAACGAGCATCAAAACCGATTCAGGGATTAGTGAACACAGGGTTGTCGTAGCGAGATTGAATATTGTAATCCACAAATCCAAAAATAAGTAAAAAATATACCTATTCAAAAAAGCAGATAAAAATTCACTTGACGCCTTCCTGAGAGACAATCTCCGCTCATTTCAAATTAATAATGTAAGTGTAGACCAGATTGGCTTAAATTCAAAGAAAAACTATCGGCAGCAATTGAGAGATTTATACCAAACAAATTAACAAACGAAGGACCTGATCCTCCTTGGTAGACATAACAGGTTAAAACACTGTTGCAGAAACAATAAACAAACATGCCAAATTTAAACAGACGCAAAATCCCCAAGATTGGTGATCTTTTACAGAAGCTCGAAATTTAGCGTGGACTTCAATGCGAGATGCTTATAACAGTTTCCACAACGAAACTTTGACTCGAAACCTGGCAGAAAATCCAAAAAGATTCTGGTTGTATGTGAAGTGTGTTAGCGGCAAGAAAAAATCAATGCCTTCTCTGCGTGATAGCAATGGAGATACAATCGAAGACAGTGCTGCCAAAGCAGAGCTACTAAACACAGCCTTCCGAAATGCCTTCACAAAAGAAGACGGAGTAAATATTCGAGAAATCGAATCGAACAGCTGTGAACATGAGTAACGTAGAAGTAAATATCCTCGGAGTAGTGAAACAACTTAAATCACTTAATAAAAGCAAGTCTTCTGGTCCAGACTGTATACCAGTTAGGTTCCTTTCGGAGTATGCCGATGCATTAGCTCCATACTTAACAATCATATACAACCATTCACTCGACGAAAGATCAATACCCAAAGACTGGAAAGTTGCGCAGGACACTCCAATATTCAAGAAAGGTAGTAGGAGTAATCCACTTAATTACAGGCCCATATCATTACCATCGATATGCAGTAGGATTTTGGAACATATATTGTGTTCGAACATTATGAATTACCTTGAAGAAAACTGTCTATTGACACACAGTCAGCATGGGGTTAGAAAACATCGTTCCTGTGAAACACAACTAGCTCTTTATTCACATGAAGAGTTGAGTGCTATTGACAAGGGATTTCATATCGATTCCGTATTTCTGGAGTTCTGGAAGGCTTTTGACACTGTACCACACAAGCATCTCATAGTGAAATTGAGTGCTTATGAAATATCGTCTCAGTTATGTGACTGGATTTGTGATTTCCTGTCACAGAGGTCACAGTTCGAAGTAATTGACAGAAAGTTATCGAGTAAAACAGAAGTGAGTACTGGCGTTCCCCAGGGTAGTGTTATAGGCTCTTTGCTGTTCCTTATCTATATAAACAATTTGGGAGACAATCTGAAAAGTTGTCTTAGGTTGTCTGTGGATGACGCTGTTGTTTATCGACTAATAATGTCATCAGAAGATCAAAACAATTTGCAAAACGATTTAGAAAAAGTATCTGAATGGTGCAAAAATTGGCAGTTGACCCTAAATAACGAAAAGTGTGAGGTCATCCACATGAGTGCTAAAAGGAATTCGTTAAACTTCGGTTACACGATAAATCAGTCCAATCTGAAAGCCGTAAATTCAACTAAATACCTAGGTATTACAATTACAAACAACTTAAATTGGAAGGAACACATAGAATATGTTGTGGGGAAGGCTAACCAAAGACTGCGTTTTATTGACAGGACACTTGAAAAATCTAACAGATCTATTAAGGAGACTGCCTACACTACGCTTGTCTATCCTCTTTTAGAATACTGCTGCATGCTGTGGGATCCTTACCAGATAGGACTGACGGAGTACATCCAAAAAGTTCAAAGAAGGGCAGCACGTTTTGTACTATCACGAAATATGGGCGAGAGTGTCACAGAAATGATACAGGATTTGGGCTGGACATCATTTAAAGAAAGGCGTTTTCGTTGCGGCGAAACTCCAATCACCAACTTCCTACATAGGGAGAACGATCACCACGATAAAATAAGGGAAACCAGAGCTCGTACCACGCGCTATACGGGATTGGAATGATAGAGAATTGTGGCCGGCCTAAGTGGCCGTGCGGTTCTAGGCGCTGCAGTCTGGAACTGAGCGACCGCTACAGGTGCAGGTTCGAATCCTGCCTCGGGCGTGGATGTGTGTGATGTCCTCAGGTTTGTTAGGTTTAACTAGTTCTAAGTTCTAGGGGACTGATAACATCTGAAGTTAAGTCCCATAGTGAAAAAACAAAATAAAAAAAAGAGAATTGTGATGGTGGTTCGATGAACACTCTGCCAGGCACTTAGATGTGACTTGCAGAGTATCCATGTAGTTGTGGATATAGATGTAGAAAGCCACGATGTCTAGAAGCAGGTAATGTTTAACCAGTGCTCAAAAGAGAAAACTAAGACTCCCAAGACTAAGAAGTTAAAATGACAATTAAGATATCTACAAATTTCCAGCGATCAGCTACACACCCAGGACAGATAGGTACTACAAATAGTAACGAAAGAAACTGGGAAATAATCTGACAGTCTAAAAGTTTAAAGTGGAAGTCAGTACAGCTGCAAAAACGAAGTGGGGGAAGATTCTGACAGTCTGCAGGTTCATAGAGGACACAAGACCAGCTGTGAAAATGAATCGGGTGTAATTCTGATTATGCACAATTTGAAAACAGACCACCAGTAATAGATGCTGACCCATCATCAACTTCTAGATAATCAGCAAAAAGCACCATTTAGCGCTGATAGAGGATTATTCCAAGGTAAACTGAATGAAGAGGACTAAACGAAAAATCGTAAATAATAGGACATGCCAGTCTCGTGGTCGTTTTCTCAGAGACTCTAAAACAAATAGGTAATTTGGCAGCATTTATTATTATGATTACACTAAAACAGGTCAGAAAATTGGCCAGGTATGGTTATACTATGCAATGTGCAGTGTGCTTGTCATTCATAGGTGGAGAAAATGCATGGCATGAAGGACAGATTAATGACTGACAACGTCTAAACAAGCAAATATAAGTACATGGATCTTCCGCTTAATATTTAAATGTCTGCATTACTAACAGCATGCATAAACACCACAAAATCAATAATACTCTTTTAGGTGAAGGTCATAACCAAAAGATGCTATCATTTATAGAATACTGGATGTTACAAGGTCGTTAGCTCTATGTCATATTGCCTTCGGTGGCCATCGTAAATTAGAAATAGGAGAACAGAATGGCAATTTCTTAGACCTCCTCTCTAGATATGGTCCTACTTCTGAGGGCATGCCTTCTAAATGAAAAAACTGAACCAGACGTTTTAAGCTCACAAATTCAAAACGAGATGACAGAACTGTCAAGTTATTGCGTTTCAAAGCGGATCAGCAATGAAATTAAACAGCAGCCATTCATTTCACTTGTTGTACAGAGGGGTCCATAAAAACGTAGACACTCTTTGATGGTCAATATTAATTTTTGCGTGCAGGGAAGGTTATTTTATGTGTTCAAAGTGACTCCATTAGCAGCCAACAACGTCAATGCCCCTGAAATATTGACCAAATTACAACTGTCAGTGTTTTCGGTGCCATAACCACACAGGAAGTTTCGATGGATTCTTGTAGCTCGTTTAGTGTAGCTGGCGTCTGTTGATAAACTTTATTTTTCGAGGTCTCCCACGGCAGAAAACAAGAGATGTAAGATGTGGAGAACCTGATGGATACTCAACAGCTCCTCTTCAATCTATCCATTGTCCAGGTAGATTTTCACCCAAGTATGCTCTGATATGTCTGGGGAAGGTTATTTTATGTGTTCAAAGTGACTCCATTAGCAGCCAACAACGTCAGTGCCCCTGAAATATTGACCAAACTACAACTGTCAGTGTTTTCGGTGCCATAACCACACAGGAAGTTTCGATGGATTCTTGTAGCTCGTTTAGTGTAGCTGGCGTCTGTTGATAAACTTTATTTTTCGAGGTCTCCCACGGCAGAAAACAAGAGATGTAAGATGTGGAGAACCTGATGGATACTCAACAGCTCCTCTTCAATCTATCCATTGTCCAGGTAGATTTTCACCCAAGTATGCTCTGATATGTCTGCAGTAGTGAGGTGGAGCGCCATCTTGTTGTAGGTAAAATCTTTCAGTTCCAAACACCTCATGAATTGCAGTTAGAATAGATGTTTGCAGCATATGAAGATACGCCTTAGCAGTTACGGTACCTTCAGAGAAGAACGGGCCAATCAAACAGCAAGGACAGACCTCAGCTCACATTAACGTCATTAACATGTTTGTCCACGTGAACGTGAGGGCTTCAGGAGGACAGTAGACGCTGCTGTGGCGGCTTACAGTACCGTTCAGTCTGAACTGTGCCTCGTCAGACCAAATAACCATCCCTGAAAAACGTTCATCCTCACAAATCATGCCTTCAAACCACTCGCAGTACTGAGTCCTTCAATCTATGTCATCCATATTCTTGGCGTGCAATGATGTATGTACACTTTCTATTAGCTTGATCGGCTTATGCAGCTTTCACGTGCACCCTGGTTCGCAGATTTTTGTGGTGACAAAGTAAAAAGTTGAAAAACAGCACCTCTGGAAGCTGGACTTGTTGATGTTTCTGGTCGGCCATGCCTTTCCTTACGCACCTCCTGAACAGCACCATGGGCTTCAAATGTGTCCCAAATATGATGGATTGTTGTACATATTGGTTAGTGAGTTCTGCACATTTTACGCCATTGCTGTTGTACCTTAATACAGCCTTGCATTGCTCAAACGACATTCTTACTTCATTCATTGTTGCACTTTCACCTGCTGGATCTGTTGAGACAGCAATGGACTACACCACTGCGCAAAAGTGCAATGGTATGTCATTTTGTTCCAAAGATATTATCAATCAAAGAGTATCTACATTTTCCTAGATCCCCTGTAGATACAACTCTCACTGTATGAGAAAAGGACAAACTCTGTGTTGTTGTTAAGTAAACAGAGATAAGTAAAAACATCGGACAGTCAGGTTACAGTCGTACTTTCTGTTTACGTTTTGCCGCAGCAAATCTATAGAATTTAATTTAATTGTTCTTTGCGCTCTCCAGCAATTTAACTGTAGCGTACCTCTTCATTATTTAATTCACATTTCTGCAAAGTAGCGTAAAGTCTAAGTTGTTGTTTCAGAAACTTTGCACTATTGTTTTTGTTTACATACAGTCGCGTATAGGCCAAATTTATGGAATCATCTTTTCGTGTTTATCTGTAATTTCATTGACTTATTCTTAATAAACTATTACGTTTATCATGAGTGAAAAGTGATTGTCTTGCCGTAGAATTGTTAGGTTAGGTGCCACGCGGGATTTGCCAAGCGGTCTAGGGCGCTGCAGTCATGGACTGTGTGGCTGGTCCTGGCAGAGGTTCGAGTCCTCCCTCGGGCATGGGTGTGTGTGTTTGTCCTTAGGTTAATTTAGGGTAAGTAGTGTGTAAGCTTAGGTACTGATGACCTTAGCAGTTAAGTCCCATGAGATTTCACACACATTTGAACTTTTTTTTTGATAGGTTAGGGCTTTGGTGTGATGAGTGCTGTAGTTTTTTCCGTGTGAGTGACTGTAGTGGCGTGGGAATAGGGGAAGTAAATGAGACTCATCAGTGGTTTCTTAGGATATGTCGTAGAGATAGGAAGATACTAGAACAGGAGGGTAAAATTGCCGCCCTTAAGGCTGAGTTAGACAAGGCCAGGGGTGATCTTGACAGGTTAAGGAGAGAGAAGGGTAAAGAGATGTGGGAAATGGCGACAGGCAACAGGAGGAACAGGCCTAGAACTTTGTCTGACAGCTTCAGGTGAATGTGGAAAATAGAGTTCACCTGGTGCTTCAGGTAGAAGCTGGTGAGCCTCAAGCAGTTGCAGTTGTAGACAGGGCACAACAAACTATCAGCAGCAAATTGAAAAGTAAGAATGTAGGGAAATCAGTAAAGAGAAAGAAAGTGTTGTTGTTAGGTAGTTCCCATGGAAGAGGTGTTGGCCAACTTTTGCAGGATGAACTAGGATCAGAATACCAGGTCACCAATTTTTTTAAACCTAGTACTGGTCTGGAGCAGGTGACAGAGGATTTGGGATCACTTTGCAATGATTTCACTAAGGGAGACACCATGGTTATAGTGAGTGGGCCAAGTAATAGTATTGACAGAGATCCTGGGCACAGTATAGAGTGTGACCTGGCAAAGATTGCATCAGCATCGAAGCATATTAGTGTTGAGCTTCTATCTCTTCATAGGTGACATGACTGACCTCATTTGAACTCTTCTGTCAAGAGAGATAATTTGGAGTTGGAACGGCTGCTTGTGTTGGGTGCAAGGTCACACATTGATGTGGTTCCTGTTGATTCTCTCAATATGTGGGATTACACTAAGCATGGCCTTCACCTCAACAGGAAAGGGAAGAGTAAACTGGCTGGGAAAATAGCAGGAAAGTTAAAGGGGGAAGGCACTGTCACGAGTGATAAAATACCAGTGATTATAGGGTTCAGGAAAGACCCTTTTTGGGGTAGGGAGGACAGAAAGAAACCAAGTTTTAAACCAAGTTTTTAGCCGGCCGCGGTGGTCTAGCGGTTCTAGGCGCGCAGTCCGGAACCGCGCGACTGCTTCGGCCGCAGGTTCGAATCCTGCCTCGGGCATGGATGTGTGTGATGTCCTTAGGTTAGTTAGGTTTAAGTAGTTCTAAGTTCTAGGGGACTGATGACCTCAGATGTTAAGTCCCATAGTGCTCAGAGCCATTTGAACCATTTTTTTAAACCAAGTTTTAACAGAGGTTAGGATTGATACAAACCTTCAGTTTGAGAAAGAAACCAAAAAACATCATTCTGGCTTATTACATCAGCATAACCAGCTGTTGGTTACGAACTTCAACAGTCAGCAGAAATTTAAACGCTACTCAATTTTAACTCAGTCAATGTGAAATGTCAGGTATCTTTATTGCGTCAAAATATTCTAGGACTGAGAAATAAAATTATTGAATTAATTATCTGCATAGATGAATCAGAGTCCACAAACCCATCATGTGACTACTGGTGTAGCACTTTTAAGTGTTACAGGATTTAGGTTAACATCTCACTTTTGTAGAGCATAAATGGAAAAAGGAGGAGTTGCCACATTCATCAGGAACTGTCATCAATTTAAGAACATAGACATTCATAAATTTGTCTAGAAAAGCGTATGGAAGCATGTGCAACAGAATTAGAATTTCACAAAAAAAACCTTCATAATATTAAGTGTATATTGAGTACCTGCAGGTAACTTTAATCTATTCATAAACCACATTCAAGCTGTAAATAGTGGTTGTTGATGACTTCAATGTAGATTTCCTTGAAGACTCTCCCAATAAGAACTTATTTGACTTAGTAACATTATCATTCAACTTAATTCCCACTCTAAATTTCCCCACAAATTGCTCACAAACAGCTGTTGATAATATATTTATAGAAAAGTCCAATGAACAAAATTATATTACACAACCAATAGCCAGTGACATGCAGTTCAGTTTGTTAAATATTATTACTGAACAGGATATAAAATCTGTTAAATCTGAACTCATGAGGGTAATCAATAAGCCAAAAATTGATTATTTTAGGACTCTCCTCAGAGACATTCACTGGAGTGATGTTTACAGTGCTCATGGCATGAATGAAAAATATAACACTTTTGCTAATAAAGTGCTTACCTTATTAGAACTCTGTTTTCCCCCAAAATTAACCAAGGTTACAGCAAGTTCCATAAAGATGCCATGGATTATTCAAGGAATAGAGGTATCTTGTAAAACAAAAAGAAAACTGTATCTGTCAACCAAAACAGTTCTGATGTTGATGCTATAGCACAATACAGGAAATACTGCAAAATATGAAAGACTGTTGTATGGACATCAAAGCAAATATATTACAGGGAAAAGATAGTCATATCAGAAAACAAAATAACGACAATATGGGATATAGTGAAGCAGGAGACTGGTGGGACCAGGAAATGCTGCAAACCGCTTCAAATCTTATATCTCTGACAGGAAACAAAGGGTGCTACTAGGAAAGAGACATGTATTAAGCTATCAGGCATCATCCAACTGGGAACTAATTACATGTGTGGTCCCACAAAGTTCCAGCTTAGTGCCCTTACTTTTTCTTGTGTATATCAATGACCTCTCATCAGTAACATTACCAGATGCCAAGTTCGTTTTGTCTGCTGGTGATACAAACATTGCAATAAATAACAAATCAAGTGTAGTCCTAGAAAGATTGGCTAATAAAATATTTGTGGACATTAATCACTGGTTCTTAGCCAATTCTATGTCACTAAACTTTGAAAAAACACACTACATGCAGTTCAGAACTTGTAAGGCGTGTCCCACAGGTATATGCCTAACATACAATGACAAGCAGGTAGAAGAAGTGGACAGTGTTAAATTCTTGGAATTACAGATTGATAATAAATTCAACTGGGAGTAGCACACCACAGAACTGCTGAAATGTCTTAACAAATCTCTATTTGCAATGCGAATTGTGTCAGACATAGGGAATATAAAAATGGAAAAGCTGGCATACTATGCTTACTTTCATTCCATAGTGTCATATGGGATTATTTTTTGGGGTAATTCATCAAACCAAGCTAAAGTTTTCCATGCAAAAAAACGTGGACAAGAGCTATATGTGGTATGAACTCAAGAACATCCTGCAATAGCCTGTATAGGGAACTAGGGATACTAACTACTGCTCCCAATATATTTATTCCTTAATGAAATTTTCACTAAAAATATTTCACTTTTTCAAACCAACAGCTCAATTGCTTGTAAAATGATTCTTTCATATAGTGTTCATTAAAAAAAAAATACGATCATTTCACTTGGGACCTGCAGAAGGTACATTAGCTTATTTGTTTCAGTTGTAAATATTTGTCATGTATTATTGTTTTTCTGACATGTTCTACATCTTGGAGGACCTCCTCACTATGGCTCAATTGGAATGAAAGTAAATCTAATCTAATCTAATCTAAACAAGATGGAAAGGAGTTTGGAATCAAGGAATTGTTTTTGGGATTCTGTGAGATAAGGGTCCATTGTGGCGAGAGTTTTGGAAAAGAAGTATTAACTGATTTAAGGAAGATCAATGTACAACTGGATAAGTGAAGAGGTCCAGGGTGTGATGGTGCTGCATCTATGAGTGGAAAGCACTCAGATTTGCAATCAAGAATTAAATAACAGGTCCCAGATGCTGAGTCCACGCCCTTTTAAACACTAATTTGAATTTGGTTCTAAACGATACCAACATGAATGTAGTGAGCTACAACAGTTTTATGAGAAAATACAGTGTCTTTATGTTTTCATTAGTGTATTTGTGGTTTGGTGCCAACAAATAAATGAAACTGATGCAACAGACAGATGTGCTGCAATGACTCTGAAGAAAATTGGTCCAACTAGATTTGATTCATTGTTATCAATCAAACAGAATTGCATACAAATTCTGCATGCCCTATCGAGTATCATTTAAAGAGTAAGAAGAAAGTAGAGAGGGAAGACCCTTTTAATTTGATAAAAAGTATAGAAACTTTTGATTTCGTCCTGCCTCACGTATTCCAAAATAAGATTTTAGAAAATATTACCCTAGTTTCCGAACTATTGCAGTCTCCCAATGCTGAAGTATAGTGAACTGAAGAATAATGAGTGCCTCTCAACTTCTTCAAGGTGTGAGAAACTAACAAGTCACCTTGAGAAGGATGAAGTTGCAGTGGAAGGAGTGAAAGTTCTGGAGAAAGTTTGGAGCATTGCTCCAAAGTTGACCTCAAATGTACCTATGAAGTGTGAGAAATTTTTTATGAGCTATCCCATAGAAATGTGGATACACTTAAATCTTTTCAAGTTACAGTTTTCAAAACTTCTGTTGATATTTTAATTCAATAATTAAATATGTTTTATCAACCTATAGAATGTTAAAGAGTATTTTTCTTTCTTATGTCCTGTTCATCGTTTTAAGTTATAAAATGGAGATATCTGGAGAAGAATAGAAATTCAGGTTAGAAACAATGAATCAGATTGTACCACAAGTATTTCACATGAACTTTTAGCCTAAAAGCCTTATGTCACAAGAATTTTGGAAGACTAGGAACCTATTGCCACTTAAATGTCTCGCAATCATTCTGTTTCTGGAAAATATAAGGGGCAATCATGGAAAAAAGAGAGACGGAAAAAAGGAAGTAAATGTTCATTATTTCAAAACTAATCGCCATAACTGTTGATACATTTATCTCACTGTGAGACAAGACAGTCAGCATCGTTCTTGGAAAAATGTTTGCGTTACCTACAGAACCATGTTTGTACCCAGTCGACCACCTCTTCATCTGAACCAAATACAGAGCCACAAATGTCTCTCTTGAGGACAGCCAAAAGATGTAAATCACTTAGGGAGAGATTGGGACTGTATGGAGGATATGTAAGGACTTCCCAGCGAATCTCCTCTGCATTGTTAGAGCAACCTTAGCAATTTGTGACCCACCCACATCTCTTCTCCATCTGTCTCGTTTTCATTTGAGTATCCACTTTTCTTCCAAGTAGTGCCCCACACATATGCACACCTCTTCATCTCTGCTTGACTCTCTCAGTATTTCTGTTATGGCAGAAAGGTCACTTTCAAAATGAAACTAAACAAAACGTTTCTTAAAAACTTGATGTCTTGGTCCAGATTACGTGCTTCAGCAGTTCTAAGCCCTAAACACGATGAAGGGTACAGTACTGCCCAACATAGAAAATATGTACAACAACATATTTCGTTGTTCTTGTCAGAACAGCATTTTTTGTATAATAACACCATTTCATGTAATACACCGAAGCTGGATACCAATGTAGGAGAGGAGGATAATTTATATATTTAATTATTCAGATGTGCACTTCCTTAAAAAAGATCCCTATATCCAGTTTGGTGATGTTTGTGAATTGGATAAATGGCTAGTCATCTGCTGACCACAGTTGGTGAAGGTAGATTCTATAATCATCTTTGAGACAGTCCTCTGGTCACCTTTGGCCGAACCAAAGAGAGGTGGTATACCAGAGCACTAGAGAGCCTGGAATGTGGCTGACCAATACAGTGGCAAGGTCCTCCCCCACTTCTTTTCAAAATGGTTCAAATGGGTCTGAGCACTACGGGACTTAACATCTGACGTCATCAGTCCCCTAGAACTTAGATCTACTTAAACCTAACTAACCTAAGGACATCACACGCATCCATGCCTGAGGCAGGATTCGAACTTGCGACCGTAGCACTCTCGTAGTTCCGGACTGAAGCGCCTAGAACCGCTCGGCCACCGCGGCCGGCCCCACTTCTGTGGAAGGGTGGGATGACCTAATGAATGGCCATGCTTTGGCACTCTATTGCTGGTTCCTGAGGTGTGAAGACATGTTTTATGTGTGCTCCATAAAAAAAATTTAAATGAAAATGGTATGCATGTGGAATATTGAAGAGTACACAAAAATAATGATTTCTCTTTTCAGAAACTATTGCTGGGAGGCTCATGTGAATTGTTCAGAAAAAGATGGGCGGGTGAAATTCATGGGGAACATAGGATTCTTTGGAAGTGACTAACATTCACAATAAAACCACATGGTGTAATTATAGCTTAACCATTAGGTGCTAGGGCTCTAATTTCAAGCATAGTTGTGTGGTAATATTAAGACGAAATCCTTGCATGTGTAAATCTAAGTTGAAAATATTTAAGAATTGCGTGTTCAGAACTTGAATTAAAGACAAGCGCTTCCATTTGGTGAGTACAGTGTGGGTCTCAACCAGACTATGGGACAATAAAAAAATAGAATTGCTTGTCCAAGCTTTGACGATCCGTGTGTGAGAAAATTAAGATACCAAAATTCCCATTATGAGATACATTCATTGTGACGCTAGCTTGATATTCTGATAGTCTGAGAGAGAATTAAGGTGAGTCAGCCATCTACCCGGCAACACCATGTGGGCTGCATTGCACAGGGAGATGTGTTTAAATATTCCAGAGTTTGTGGTAGGGAAATTTATTATGTGGGTCAGTGAAGTGTGAATCTGGGATGACTATTGATTGATGTGGGGAAGCAGAACAAGTAGATAACCAAACATTTTGCTTTTGTGATTTGTTCTATACTGCCAATGTGATTTATTTTGTAAATTTAATTTGTATGATTTGCATGAGACAGTAGTGAATTAGTTTCAAATATGGAGGATCAAGCATGATTTTCCTTAGTACTGCCCAACAGCCAGTAAATTCATTATGTTACTAATGAATGAGCTTATGAGAGTGTGGGAGAGGATGAAGTAGCGAAAGATTCCTTACCAATCCAGAAAGTTCAGGGTAACAATAAACAGGAACATTTCAAGACCATAGAATAGTAAAATGCTTGTGTAATGTCATGCCCAGTGGGTGGAGAATCATTTGTTTAATTATTGTGTTTAAGCATAATTCAAGAAATTATGTAACATTATCATGAAAGGATTTATTATAATAAAAGAGGAGATATATGAAACAAATGGTTTCTTGATTGTTGAGTTGTGAGTAGCCATTTCGTTGAGGATTATACGATAAGCTCCACTTTTTGCTAGTATGCCCAAGCTTTGATTAAAATATATGCCACAGAGAGGAAATGTGGTCTTGCCAGGGTGGAATGAGCCCATCAGAAATATGCACAAGCTATTAGTCAGATGCATTACCCATTCCGTTGCGTTAAGAAGTAAAGACGAGAATAAATTATAGCTTAACTGTTAGGTGCTAGGGCTCTAATTTCAAGCATACTTGTAGTGGGTATGATAAATCATGAAAATATTTCCGATATATGAATAATAAAAGCACTCAGTTGGCAGGCCACTTATCTAGTAGGCCTGACCTCTAGATGCTGCAGATGAGGGTAACCTCCCAATGAAATATGTCGTTCTCTTAACTTTGATGATGTTGTGGAAAAATTTTTGAGGGCTAAATATAGGAGAACTGGAAAGATGTGTTTGCTTTAACATGTAGCCTCACATCACAAAACTGGAGTCGTTATTTGTTCTACAAGGGGTGCATCAGTTGACGATCCACTTCACTTTCAGCCTAAATTATGATGTGTGAATGCCTAATGTTTTAATGTTTCTTGTACAAATGATCTCGTCCATGTCCATCACCGTGGATTCCGAAAACCCCGATCATGTGAAAACCAACTCACACTTCTCTCACATGACATACTGAAAGATTTGGATCAAGGTAGTCAGGTAGATGCAGTATTTCTTGATAACCAAAAAACATTTGTCTCAGTACAATACCTAAGCTTATTGTCAAAAGTTCTATCATTTGGCATATCAAGTGAAATTAGTGACTGGATTAAGGAGTTTTTGGTAGGGATTACATAGCATGTTATCTTGGATGGAGAGTCATTGTCAGTTGTAGAAGTAACTTCAGGTGTGCCCCAGGGAAGTGTGTTGGGACCCTTAGTGTTCATATTGTATATTATGGTCTTGCAGACGATATTAACCGTAAACTCAGACTTTTTGCAGGTGATGCATTTTTCTATAATGGAGTACTGTCTCAAAGAAGCTGTATAAATATTCAGTCAGATCTTGATAAGATTTCAAAGAGGTGCAAAGATTGGCAACTTGCTTTAAACGTTCAGAAATGTAAAACTATGCACTTCACAAAACGAAAAACCATAGTATTCTGTGATTATAATACCAGTGAGTCACAGTTGGAATCAGGGAACTCATACAAATACTTGTATGTAACATTTTGTAGGGATATGAAACAGAATGATCACATATGATCCGTTGTGGGTAAAGTGCAATCAGTCTTCAAAGGAGACTGCTTACAAATCACTTGCGCAACCCATTCTAGAATACTGTTCAAGTGTGTGGGACCTGCACTAAATAGGACTAACAGGGGACATTGAATGTATCCATGGAAAAGCTGCACAAATGGCCAAAGGTTTATTTTAACCATGGGAGAGTCTTACAGTGATACTGAAGAATAACAAAGTTTCAAGAAACAGCTTTAAATGATGACTGTGTCAATATACCACAACACTCTACATATTGCTCACGTGGAGATCGTGAAGACAAGATTAGAATAATTACACCACACACAGAGGCACTCAGACAGTGATTCTTTCTGCACCCCATGGAATGGGAAGAAACCCTAATAATTGGCACAATGAGTTGTACCCATTGCCATGCACCTCATCGTGGTTTGCATGGTATTGATGTAGATGTAGAAGAAATGCTAATAACATGTACCCTCAGCCATGCACTTGACAGTGGTTTGTAGAATATGAATGTAGATGTAGACTTAGAGTATTTATTAGTAAACAAGACAAAAAAATATATTTGCTAGTGTCCCCCAAAACCTTAGCTCCACCTTTGCGTAGGTTTGCATGGAAAAAATGAGTTAAACCATATGCACCACTTGAGAATGTTCACAGTTTGAGTTAAAGAATGGGGGAAGTTGCTCAATGTGAAAAACATTCTCCGATTTCGAATGAATAAAACCAGAGAAGTTTCTCACAAATGGAGAACAGTCACCATGTTTTGAAGTGAGCTTTGTAGCAAACTCCAGTTTGAATAGTTTTGTTGCAGTTACGTTCTACCAAGTTTTTTAGCAAAAATCACAGAATTTATGAAGCTTGGGCAGGAAAAAAAACATATACATTGCATGACGAAATACTGAAGAGAGAAAGTGAAGAGTTTATACAGGTTTAACAACAAAAATATTAGTGGACTGGGGAACTTCCTTCCAGGTAACCATGATGGAATAAAAGGGGAGAGGAGGGGGGAGGCGGAGCGACCTTTCAAATGAAGTAAAAATTAAAACATTTTTGTGCTTTATAACAGACCCAGGTTTTCAAACTGTTGTAGGAGAAGAATTGGTTTAACAGCATACAACAGCGTCACTGACATTTCCAGATGTTCATCATGTTTTCTCACAGCAAAAATATTTTATTTTGTTATGTTAGAAATAGCTTGGCGGTTCAGAAGAAGTAAAATACTTTATTACTAACCTAGCAATACTTCTCATAACAAAAACGCACGTAAAGTTTCAAGCATTCGACTTCCCTGTAAGCTATTCGAGCGTAGAAGGTAGAGAAGTAGGGTGACAGTAGCTCGATAACCCTTTGCTAATCACCTAAATGTGCATTTCCGAGTAGTCGTGTAGTTGTAGAATTTGTTTGTGTACTGTGTCTCATGTTATGTCAGTTTATATAGACAACATCAAAATACTAATAACGATATTCCTGCACCTCAGATTACATTATAATAAAATAACGTCTTAGTTTAAACTAGCTGTGGTTCCTGGCTTCCCTTAAGGAGATGATGTGAGATTGTGTGGTAGCTGGAATAAAAGAATAAATTTTAAAGTATACAAGCTAAAAAATTACTGAAAACATATTCTAATTACACACATCAAAAGAAGTTTTGCATCAGCCTGGTTCCCAGAACTACTGAAGATAGGCGTTGACTGTGGATACTGTACCACAGACACAGTCCCGTTGATTGTTCAGAGATGTCACTAAATCCACGGTAAGATGTAAACAACCATGCATGAGCGGCGCCTATAAGACGGAGTGGTCCGACAGCCGATCAGTTCCAGTCATTCCACCAAGAAGGAGGTATGCGACTTGTGTTGTTTGTAGTTCAACTATGCCTAGAGGACAATACTGCGGTTCGATCGCGTCCGCGTTGTTACTTTGTGCCAGAAGGGCTCTCAACAAGGGAAGTGCCCAGGCGTCTCGGAGCGAACCAATGTGATGTTGTTCGGACATGGAGAAGATACAGAGAGACAGAAACTGTCGATGACATGCCTCGCTCAGGCCGTCCATGGGCTACTACTGCAGTGGGTAACCGCTACCTACGGATTATGGCTCGGAGGAACTCTGTCAGCAACGCCACCATGTTGAATAATGCTTTTCATGCAGCCACACGAATCGTGTCACGACTCAAACTGTGCGCAATAGGCTGCATGATGAGCTACTTCACTCCCGACGTCCGTGGCGAGGTCCATCTTTGCAACCACGACACCATGCAGCGCAATGCAGATGGGCCCAACAACATCACGTTCTCTTCACCGATGAGTGTCGAATATGCCTTCAACCAGACAATCGTTGGAGACGTGTTTGAAGGCAACCCTGTCAGGCTGGACGCCTTAGACACACTGTTCAGCGAGTGCAGCGAGGTGGAGGTTCCTTGCTGTTTTGGGGTGGCATTATGTGGGGCCGACGTACGCCGTTGGTGTCCATGGAAGGCGTCGTAATGGCTGTAAGATACGTGAGTGTCATCCTCTGACCGATAGTGCAACCATATTGACAGCATATTGCCGAGGCATTCGTCTTCATGGACGACAATTCACGCCCCCTTCCTGCACATCTTGTGAATCACTTCCTTCTGGATAACGACATCGCTCGACTAGAGTGGCCAGCATGTTCTCCAGACATGAACCCTATCAAACATGCCTGGGATAGTTTGAAAAGAGCCATTAATGGACGACGTGACCGACCAATCACTCTGAGGGATCTATGCCAAATGGAAATTGAGGAGTGGGACAATTTGGACCAACAGTGCCTTGATGAACCTGTGGATAGTATGCCATGATGAATACAGGCATGCATCAATGCAAGAGGTCGTGCTATGGGGTATTAAAGGTACCAGTGTCTACAGCAATACGGACCACCACCTCTGAAGGCCTCACTGTATGGTGGTACAACTTGCAATGTGTGGTTTTCATGAGCAATAAAAAGGGCGGAAATGATGTTTATGTTGAGCTCTATTTCAATTTTCTGTACAGGTTCTGGTGCTCTCGGAACCGAGGTGATGCGAAACTTTTTTTGATGTGTGTATTTACAATACTTGTCTCTAAACAATATTTTTTCGTTTTGGTACGTGGGGTATATGTGAACAAATTTTTCGAATTTCCTACTCGATAGCAAGCTACATATAGTTGACTGTGAGAGAAGCAGAAGTCTCTAAGGTTGATGCCACAAGATTTTAAAGCTTTTCCTTGCACTTTGTTATTTGTAAAACTGTAGTCTAACTTGATTGGAAATTGCAGTCTTTCAAATTCGAATGGCAGGTCAGTAGAGATCAGTGGTATTCTGAGGATAAATAGCATGTGTCCTTTCTACTCTCCTGTCATAAGTTCGGCTTTGATGGTGTTATTCGATATCTGTTTGACAGTCACCCTTGTTCCATTACATAGTTTTGATGAGTTGATATTTCTGAGTAGTGTGGTCAGAGATGAAATTTTAAGTCAAAGGCAGTGTAAGAGCATTCATGGTACTTGCAAAGAGTTTAGAAATTCTGTAGGAAAGATCATACTTTCTTCAACATTTACAAGCATCTCGATCGATTTGTATATTCTCTCCTCACTGGGAATTTTCTTTTGAATAATAAAGTTCATATCTTCAAGAATATTATTTTTAGTTTCCAAAATTGCGCTTTCAAAGAGCCAGTCTGTACTGTATAGTTGTTAATAATATTTGGATAAATTTGGTCGATGAGTTGGTTTTCAGCAGTGGCTATGTTGCAGAAATCACTTTTCAGTTTAATGAGGCTGGGCATCTGGTTAGTAGGATATGTGCCTTCACCTGTTTGTAAAAGTTGTTGAGCAAAACGACTGTTGTTTCGTCTTTTGATAATTCATCTATCCTATTTTTTGTTAGTCACAGTATTTGCACGTGTGGCCAGAGAGGTGATTGTTTTAGGCCTGTGCTGGTCTTGTCTGCTGAGGTTGATGGGGGATCGCTGGAAATCTCATGAGAGTATGAGTAGAGCTCCTCTCATCACTTCAGAGTTTCGTTGCAAGTCTTGTAATGTTCTGTGCATGGTTTTGAGTGAGTTTTTTTTATGTGCCATTGTGCTTTCATGCCAGAAGATAATTTTAGCCAGCATTAGAAGTTCACCCTGTCCAGGTGCTCTTGAGATTAAACATACCAGGAATTGTTCTTTAGCTATATTCATTGGCAGTTGTAGGGCAGAATGGCCAGTTTGTCCTCCCTCCATAAACGTGGCTGCAATGCCAGATGATGCCAGTGCAAGTGGGATGTGTTGTTTAGTCTGTATTTCCGCCAGTAATAGATTTATTAAAAATGTTTTCACGGTGCCGCCCATTGTGTCCAAGCAAATAATTCCACCAGTGTCGTTATTGATCTGGTCCATGATAACTTTGTAAATTTCCTTTTGATTGTCATTGAGGAGTGGTTTGCTGTGAGCAATATACTGAAGTACTTCATTGATGTTGTAGCTTATTTCCTTTGTAATTTCGAAGTTCAGCACACTGACAGCATCTTCTTGTTGTGCTTGCATCCCAAATTGTACTACGGTCTGGTTGTGTATTGCTAAACATTTATCTTCTAGGCGAATGAGTGTTTCATTGAAGATGTCGTCGTTGAATTTTACGGTCAGTTCAGGATAAGTTTGGTGGATGTGGTACAGTATGTCATCACTCATGCCTGGTTTAAGGACTCCCACAGCTGTTTTGGATTCGGTTAGTTAAGTGTTGTTAGAATTATGGCGAATAAGTCTCTCATTTGTTCAGCTGATGCTGTGAGTGAGGCTTCAAATAGTGTTAATTACCAGTGTTTGTCGTTTTCTGCTACTACATAACTGTCAACAGTCTTGAGATCCTTGAAACTATTTGTTCCCTGTATTATGTGTAGCAACATTTGGAGATGGAAATATTCGGCGTTGTTCGGATGTATGGTGTATACTGGGCCTAGTGCGCCAGTTTCCTTGATGATATTCGTCGTTGAAAGATTTTTCTTGTTGTGTTCCGCGTATAGTGGGTAGGGACGTCGACATACATTAATGTTTTCGGGAATGGATCGATTTGGCACAGTTGGTAAAAAGCAGGTAATGTTGTGTTTTGAGATGGTTCGCTTGCAATTTTTCTGGCAGTGTCTTTCGTGTAGTAAACTCTCTGTACATTCTCCAGATGTACTGCTAGATGTTGCACAGTTGGTTCGCATTTGTGTATGGGAAAACCAAAAATCCGCCATGCTGCTTTGTTACTGTTTATGGATCTTCCCATTTGGTACATGAGGATCTAGTTGTTTCTGTTTTGTTGTTCGCTGTCTTTGGCTGTTTGTAATATAGCCATGTAGCCTTCGTTCACATACTTACAGGCATATTTGATGCATTTCACTGAATTGCAGTATTCTACAGTTATGTGTGCTTGGAACATTTTGGAAAGTAGTGTGTTATGGTACAAACCATTGATTATCTATTTTCAGTTGGTCACTGCCTAGTATTCGTATTTTGTGTATTGTCCAAGTACAGTTTCGGGTTTTTTTTTTTTTTTTTGTTCATTTTCCATCACTCTTACAAGGCGAATTGTGGTTTAATTGCCCACACCATCCGTGAATCACGTTTTGCACTACTATGTCGTACAGTTCCGGATCTTCTTGTGGATTAGCGAGTTCAGCTTACATGATTTTGTTGATATTGGACTTGGCAATTTGTGCCAATCTGGCTGCGACCGCCAATCAGGAGAAACGTTACTGTTTTCCGCCAGTCATGGCACCCTGATAGTATTCGTGCAGTGCATGTCTCTCGAAATGCCTATGTATGATTAGTGTAAGATTAACATTGTTGCAATGTCTCAAAGGTGGATGTAATCTTCCATGTGTAGTTTCGTCTCATTCAATCTTACGTAAAGCATCCATTCCGGATCTATTTTTGCATACATATCTACCAGGAAATGTTGGAATAAATGGCCGGTATTGGGAATGTGATTGTATTTTTCAGTGTCCCTGATCAATAAGCGGTAAGCTCAGAAGACCTTGAAAGTAACTTTTTTGTTTGTTTCTTCTCGTGTTTCACGGTGGATTTGTTTCACATTAAAATGATATCCGTCCTCTCCGGATATTGGATATTGGAGGGCATCATATGAACAGTGTGTCTGCAATGCATTGTAGTCCTTCTCTTCTTCATTGTTCAGCTATGTCACGTGTTGTGTTTTCATTTTCCACAATTACGTTGACGACTCGTCTATCTGAATTGCGTTAAATCGACATTCATGTCCTCCATGTGGTCTTTTGTCGGCTCGAATTATAATTTTATGGTCATCAGGAATCATTCGGTCTAGTGCTGTTTTGAATATGCCAATCAGTTAATTGTATTCATGTAAGATCCTCTGTACACGTCGGACTACTTCTTGTCTCAATCCACTGATATCACTGCATTGTTGAACGATTTCTTTTTGTTCGTTTCCGATGAAATATACTTGCAGAAATTTATGGTCTTCGTTCAGTAGTAGGAGTAATAATCCCATGTTATGATAGATTTATCCTTGGATGGAAGAAAGATAATCGATTTCATCTCTGTTATTGTTGATCAAAGTGACATCGACAGAAGTTATTTGGAAGTAGACGTTATACACTTTTATACTTAGTAGAAACTGTTTTGATTCTGGAGTTTCCCCAGTCATGTAATGTAAAAATTCCTTCTTAGGTGCTTCCCGTGGTAGTAATCGAATTTTTCCATTCATGCAATAGAATCCCAGTGTTTCTCTGCTGGTTATTTCGCGTTACAAAATTGGCAGATATTATCCATTTTCCGATTACTACGTGTTTGTGTGTGATATATTCTTTCGTCGGGTTGTAGTGTAATGCTTCATTTGTTAGGTGGCACTGTTCACTTGCCCTCGGTCACACTTGTCATAGGGTGATCATTTCATGGCTGGCTTAAGGTAGCAGTCTTTTATTATAGGACAGTGTTGCAATTCTTCAATCCATACATTTCGGATGTTCTTCAGTTTCTCTGCTTCTCACAGTGCTCATTCGTTGGCTCTTGAACATGTTCTGCGCTCTTCGTCTGCTTCGTTTTATTGCTGTTCTTTTTATTTTCGCCTGTTTGCTTCAGAATTGGCAAGATCTCATCCTCTTTTACATTTGGGCATTGTCTAAAATATAAATCATATCAACTTTTTATTAACAAATACACTTTATACAATGTTAACACTTTATTTTCCGTATTACTGTCATTACTCGCACTGCACTGTTCGTTTTTATTCACTCACTGCACCACTTTATCGGTTTTTTCCTTCGTCACTGGTAAGGAACTGACATTCGAACCCATGATGGGTCTGCTTTATATATCCTTACCAATCGGTAGCCCCACCAGTGGCGAATTCCAGTACATACCAAAGCGGCTTAGAATGGCCCACAATGTTCCAGAACATTCCACAACATTCGAGAGTGTTCCAGAATGTTTCACAATGATCGTGGATGTTCCCAAACATTCTGTAATCTTCCAGAATGTTCCAGACTATTCCATAACAACCCAGGTCATTGTGGAACATTCCAGAAGTAGGCTACCAACCACGTAACTTCCTTGATCGTACTGGGACTCGTTTCTGAGTTTTAGTGGCATGAACACTGAACACTTACTTTTAAAATAGCTGTTAATTACATGTAAAAATTTAGTTAAATGCCTTCTCTTTGAAAAGCATGGATAAAGATTTCGACAATGTAACTAAACTCGCCTTTTTAAAAAAGGTGATGGTTAAGACAACTTCACAGATCAATCACACACTAGGTAACTTATGTACTGAAAAGCACTATGAGTCTGGCTCCCAAAACTAATTATCTACCCAGGCTTGTGCACATAATGACATTGTTGAAAGCTTGCTCTTATTGTATGCAGAAAGTTACACCAGTATACAGTTTACAAGTGTTATCGTGTTTGTTTTCCATTCCTTCAGGTAATTCGATCCATGGTATAACTTACGTGTAAAGGTGATCATAGAGTCTTACGTAGTGCTAGACTTTGCTGTTTTAAGCTGCTATATCCATAATTGTAACACAAAAGGAACTGATATTGTACTTCATATTTCCCTAGGATGCAAGGCTAAAAGAAATTTTTTGTTTAAAATGTAGAGAAGACAAGCAGAATATACCAAATTGTTGTATTTACTCTTTAGGACTTCCAAGAACCTGGTTAAGTAAGAAATTTTTTTTGGTCATAATCGATGCGGTTATTGTATGAGAGAGTGTTTAAGGGAGATAGATTCCATCAAGTACTTTGCCATGGTGTGTGGTTAAACCCAAGAAATGTGGCTTTGAGTTAATGTTTTCTCTTTTACATGAATGCAGAAGCTTACTCTTAGAAATAAGTGTCTTTAAAATTTGTGTACAGCACCTACAGAGTGGTTCACCAGTATTCATACAGAAACAATAAAAATTCTGCAGAATAAAAACATTCATCCTTAATGCTATCATCAAAAAGAAGAAAGTAAATCACAAGCACTTCACTCGAAAAACAAGAACATGGTATTCGTCCCAGTAACAGGGAACAAGTGATTAAAAATTTGGGAAAATGAAAGTCTGTAGAGAATGCAGGCAATGTTGCTCCTTTGATAATGTGTAAGCATATTTCAAGCCATTATGCACCGGAAATGCAGTACTTTCATCTTATAACATACAGCCATTGATTATAACATGCATTTAATGTGCGTGTCTTAACAGTACTCTCGCTGTTCCTTGTTCTTAGCACTAAAACATGTCCATAATTATTTCACAGCATGAAAAAACTTGTAATGCCAAAGTTTGGCATACTTCTCATACTGTCTGTTAGTGTCACTGACAACGTAAACTTGCATTATTTCCTGTATGTCGTAGTGCGCAACATCTAATACCTTGTGTTAACTTATTTCAGTAGATTGTGTTCCAAGTCAACTCTTCGAATTAAATGTTGGGGCAGTGGCAAGATACATATGTGATTTGATCTTTTCCTGATGTGCAGGGAACAAGTCAACCACAGAAAATGACATATTTTCAAATTAATGTTTTAGCAGCAGAACAGCATTTTATATACAAGCAAGCTGGGAGAAATAATGTTGTGCACAGTAGGTGTGTAGTGCAGATTCTGGCTGTGGCCTATGGTAAATAGCCTTGAGTGGATGTTTGTGTGACATCAACAATGTACCATTCATGGCCACTGATAAATACTTATCAAAGCCAACAGACATATGTATGTCTGTGTCAAAGCGCTTTGATTGAATCTTTGACACAATAGTAGGGAAGATTTTAGCGAACATCTCTGATAAATCTTAGATTGTAGGTTGGTGATTTGGGGGCAGGGACCAAAATGGGAGGTCATTGGTCCCATCGCATTAGAGAAGAAAGAGGGGGAAGTCGGCCATGCCCTTTCAAAGGAACCAACCCATCATTTGCGTCAGGGAATTTAAGGAAATCAGATTAAACCTAAGCCGCGATGACCAGTAGCATATTTGAACTGTAATCCCACCAAATATGAGTCCAGTGTGCTAATCACTGTGCCCTGTCACTTTGTGATAAATGTTTGAGCTAGGGCCATTGTTTACTTGTTGTTTCACATGTTTTAGGGCATTTAAGATATAAAGTGACGACGAAATATATTTGGTGCATGGCTATCACAGTAAGATAATTCACTAAGTTGTGACAGATTTCATTTTCTAGCTCACTGACTCAATTCACTTGTTCCTTGACTAGAAAATGAAGCCATACACAGAACCTTCTGTATCATCCTACTATATCCAAGGTCTAACTCAGTTAATTTCATTTAAATTACTTAGAAAAATAAATAAAAATGAATATTTTTTGTATCACATTCACCAATTTTCAAAATAATGGAGTTTTTTCATACAACAGGTGTACGACAGAAAATAAAACTTAACATATTCTTATAAAATGTGAACACAAGAAAATAAAATTTAATATTTCTTCATAAAAGATGAATGCAAGAAAATAAATGAAATGCATTAAGGTGAATGTAAAAAGTATCATTTATTATTTTAGGGTGTATAAGCTTACACCAGGCATTCAGATATTGAATTTCCAGGGTTCTGCTTCAAAAACCCTGGAACAATGAATTCGTTATCAAAATTTTCTCATTGTGAATTTAATATAATGAAATTCATTATTGCTATTTCTAAGTTCTTTCATTCCTTTATAATTTATTCGTTTTCAATTAATGAAAAACCCCAATCAGTAATTAATTTAGAATATCTATCTGGTAAAATAATCTTAAACTCATTATTAAGCTCAATACAAAGTCTTTATCCATGCCTAGTATATTCACATCCAATAACATTATATAGAACATTTATCTCTAACTCACTTCATGTTTCAGTCTCTTTTTGAGACACTTGCAAGCTGAGCTTGTTGTTTAGAGTCTCCATTTATACAGAAAACATTTTATTAGCATTTTTATAATTTGTAATGACTATATGGTAATGTACCTGTTTTATTTACGAAAATATATTTTTTTTCATCATGAGGGCTCAACGCTTTCTTGTTTATTTCAATTGTATATCTTGTGTTTTTCACTTCAAATCATTTTAATTCTACCATACTGTTTCCTATTGTTGAACAAACAATCTTTATAATCTTCTAAGCTTATTCTAGTTTCTGACAATACTTTTCGTAATTCCTTTAGATTTTTTAATGCTTTATCACCTACTTTATAAGTATATATTTTCGCTCTCACACATCAAAATTCTTCCATTATTTTTCCATTGCATACATCTTTTATTGTTCCTACAACTTTCTTGTAACTTGTGGAATACCGTAGATATTGTTTTCAGGAAAATCACTAGTATCAAATATATCAAACATCGATTTCATATCTTCATAAAAATCTTCAGTTTGTGCATTATAGATATAACTGTCCGTATCTTGATAACACAATTCAATATTTTCTCCATCTTTCAGTTTCATTACTCTACAGTGAAAATCAGTTTTTTAGATAAATCAAGTATATTCATACCAACATAGATGTGTTTATTAAACATGATTTTTGTCTTATTCAAATGAACAGCAGCAAGATTTTCATTAAATATAGTTCTTGCTTTAAAGTTCAGTTTTGCTATTAATTTAACACATTTTCTCCATCTGAGACTAATTTTATATCAACTCTATTTGTAATACTTTCCATTGTCTTTCCAAAGACCGAATTATTCATGAGAATAATTCATCAATATATACAAATCCTTTTCAAAATCATTTTTGGATTTAGTTCTCATTTTCTCAACCACTGCATTTGGTTAAGTTTTAAAACTCTGTGTATTTTTGTTAATTTCGTTCCTAATGATAAATACTACTTAATATTTTAATAATGTACTACATATTTATTTTCTATTTCTAAAGTAGTTAATAATCTTGGAACCTGCGACTGTATACTCGCATGGTAAAATTCTGGACCAACCTGTTGGAGCCACTGTTTGGCAGTGTGCACAAGGGATTCATCATCTTCAAACCTTGTTCCACGAAGAGAGTCTTTCAGTTTCCCAAAGAGATGATAGTCACTTGGAGCCAGGTCAGGACTGTAAGGCGGGTGTTTCAGTGTTGTCCATCCGAGTTTTGTGATTGCTTCCATGGTTTTCTGACTTACATGTGGCTGTGCATTGTTGTACAACAGCAAAACATCCTGCTTCTGCTGATGTGATTGAACACGACTCGGTCAAGCTTGAAATTTCGTCAGTGTCGTCACATATGCATCAGAAGTTACGGTGGTTCCACATGGCATGATGTCCACAAGCAGGAGACCTTCGGAATCGAAAAACACCATAGCCGTAGCTTTTCCAGAAGAAGGTGTGGTTTTGAATTTTTTTCTTGATTTAATTTGCATAATGCAACTCCATTGATTGCCTCTTCATCTCTGGTGCAAAATGATGGACCATGTTTCATCACCTGTCACAATTCTTCCAAGAAATTCATCTCCACCATTCTCGTACTGTTCCAAAAGTTCGCTGCATACTGTTTCTTGTTTCTTTGTGAGACACTATCAACATCCTGGGATTCCACCTGTCAGACCGATGACCTCGCTGTTTGGTCTCTTTCCCCAAAACCAACCAACCAACCACCTGTCACAAACATTTTTTAACGCCAACACTTTCAGTATTCTGCAAAAATTCCTTCCCCTATCCCAATGTAGCGTGACAATTCGTTCACTGTGATGCATCTGTCAGCAGTCACCAATTCGTTAACTCTCTGCACATTGACTGGAGTGTGAGCAATACGAGGCCGCTGCGAGGACAAGCCTCAATATTGCTGTGCCCTCCTTCATCACATAACCTGCTTGCCCACTGACTAACTGTAACACGATCGACAGCAGCATCTCCATACACATTTTTAAACCTAATGTGGATGTTTCCCACTGTCAAGTGTAGCAGCCATCTTGAAGACATGCTGTGACAGCGCCACTCATGGGAACAGGTTGAACTAAGTTTGAAAACAAGTGGGAAGGATGTATCTACACACTGTAAAACTTTCACACATGCAGAATGAAAAGTGCATTTTTACATAAATAATGTGAATTTCTTTTGGAGTGACCCTCGTATCTCGAATTTCATCAGTATCTGAAATTTCACTTATTGTCCGAAATGGTTTAACCATTCAAATTCTCCATTTGCTAAATATTGTCTCATAGCAATACGTATAAATTAGTCACATCTAATGTGCTAGATAATTCGATATCTTTTTACTATCAAAATTGTTCATAAATTTATTGATCACTTTAATGTATCTCTTACAACACTGTGACTTTCCTCCTCTTATTCCCATTTCAACCATTAAAATCACATAATAATAACTAATAAATAATAACTAATATATGTATCTGCATTGTTTGGCCTCAGATCTACTTTTTTCCCATCATAACCAAGTTCTTTCACAAACAGATGCAAATCACATCCTGATAAATTATGTAAATGAATTGGTACAAAACTCAGATGTTTTAACTGCAAATTACATTTATTACATAGTGGATTTATGTATTTTTCAATCAAATTATCATGATGAACCTTTTTATTTTTAGTTGAATAATGACAGTTACACAATGTACATTTCTTCGATCTTGCATACCTTGATTGTTCTTCAGAACTTAATGATTTCATTTCTTCAACTTCAGAATAAATTCTTCCACTTTCTTCTACCTCTATTTTTCTACATTCAATAAGTTTTTAAGACAATTTGTTCCTCTATAAACAATAGGATCATTATAGTGAACATTTGCTAGTCTAATATAATAACATAATCCACTTGGTTCATGCTTCTGATATTTCATGGTATATGAAATTTCTGGATTCTGTTAACAGTTTGTGGGGCGGCTTAGTTTGCTGAACATGACCCAAATTACTGTAGTCTGAGCGATTCTGCGCCTCCAGACCGGGCATAACACTAGTTACAGCTAAACCACTTTCACTACTATCGTCGGGTTCCTTCTCAAGTGACAACTGGTCACAGCTACTGGGTTCATCGACCCCCAACAGGCTATCCTCTACATTCTCACTTACCTCCTGTAACATCCTGCACAGGCACTTTAGATAAGAGCACATCATCCTCATCGTAAATATAAGCATGAATTTCTTCTGCTTCTTCACCTGACAATTCAATATTTTGTAGCTCTTCCCTACCATTACACTGCTGCGACTTCTCTTTCTCTTCCCACACAGAAAGCGTCTCCAACACGGTATCTATCAAATACTGTGAGTGATCTAATATTTCTGCTGTATCCTTAGATGCTACCGACCCCTCATCCACATGTTCAGTCTGAGTATTCTGATCTGTCTTACCAATTACTGTAACTACTGGCTTAGGAAAAATAACCACCTGGTGAGCGCCAGTGTCCTCATAGACGGGAACTACTTTTCCTGCCTCGACCTACTACTGTTTCCTTTATTTCCATTATAATTAACTGGCACAGCATTGCTTTCTGCACTGTTATTTACCTGCATAATTTTGTTCTGAACAAGATTACTATCATTTGGATGCCAGTGTTGGTTCTGATAATTATTTCTCCAATTCCTACCTCTCTTAGGAAGGCGAACACCTACTGTTCTGATATTTACATTGCCATTCCGCTCGTTCTTAAAATTACTACTAGTGTTACTAGCATTTCTGTTATTACGTGCTTGCTCCTCATTGGCAGCCACACGCTCTACACCTTCCAAATATTCAACGAAACGATCAAGATTGTCTCTAGGGGCAGATATAATTCTAGTTCGCCAATACCATGGCAGTTTGGCTTCAAGACCCAGTATTATCATTTCAGGTTTTAGCTTTTTGGCCAAATGTGACAAACGCGAGAGCCATGACCTGGCAAACTCTTTAATAGATTCCTTGCCTACATTGAAGCGTTTTCCACTCCAAAATTCTCTCAACACTTCATTTTGCTTATTGCTAGACCAATACTCATTAATGACAGCTGTTTTAAATTCCGCTAATGTTTTACACTTCAACATAACATCAGCTGACCAACCACATGGCGTCACCTGCTAAATGGCTTCTAATAAATGAGATTTTCTCTCGTTCAGACCAAGTTGGTGGAACCACATCTTCAAAATCGTTCCAGAAATCTAGTGGGTGGATATTTTTATCTCGATCGAACCGCAAGAACTGCCGACACCCGATAAAAGCGGCGTTTGCAGCTACAACTTGTTGCATACTACCATTACCAGAAGTTACTGAAGCTACTTTACTCTCAATGTTAGCAATGTTAGTACTAATATTTTCTACTCTTATTTCAACATTATCTACTCTTTGCACAATATGAGTAGTGTCAGTTTTGATTGCGTCTACTTCTGCTTGACATATGTTTACTTTTATATTAATATCTTTAAACCTATCTGAGCACAGTTCAGATTCCGTCTCGATCTTTTCTGTTAACTTGCGCTCCAGCTTCGCATCTTCCATTTGGAAGTTTTTACGAACCTCAGCAACTTCGGATTTAACTGTTTTATACATTTCAGAAAATTGTTGAGCAACCTTTTACTTAATATCCTCATGGTTGTAATCAATTTTATAATTCAAACTGTCCAGATCCTCTTTCAACTTATTGCAACCAGCCTTGAAGGAAGTTTCTAATTCAGCTTTATTGGATTCTAATTGCCTCAAACCGTTTATTAAAATTGGTTTGGCTGGCCACAATCTCATACTTTAATTCAGCATTACTGCTTTTGACCTCAGTTATTTCAGACTTTAATTCAGATTTCATTCTAGCATTACTGAATGACAATTTTGCATTACTGGCAGCCATTGCTTGTAATATAACAATTAAATCAATAGCCCCAGTATCTTTGGGTTGCTCACTAGCTGGCTTTTTATCACACTCAGGTGACGAAAAACTAGCTCCAACACCCCAATCATCAAAACTAAATGAAACTTCTGATTGATTAGTCATCTCTAACTTCTCCTTCTTAAACTCTACCATCTCTGATGACTGTTTCGTTTTTAACTCATCAGATAAACTATCATCCAATAAATTAACAATTTCTGCTTTCTGCTTTACTACAAGGGTCTCTATTATTGAATCATTGCTCCTTCTCACACTACTGTCAGGAGACAATACTTCATATTTCACTTTAACATTACTATTTTCATGCATATTTACACTTGAACCGTTGTCTGGATTTACAGTTCCCTCAACAGACATACGTTCTGGTTTAAGTTTAACCACAGTTTCTTCTGGCAGTTCCATCTCCGACAGTCTTTTAGTGCAGGTTAGCAAAATTTTTAGCAGCTTTTCACTTAACTTAGTTTCTTCTGCACCACATATGGCGTTGTCAGTGCGGCGTACATGGATTACTGATGCGACGCGCCGCGTTGAACTGCAGACGGCATTTCTATGGCTGCTGTGTGTTTGCGTGGCCCGCAGCTGCAGGCGCGGCTCCGGTTGCTCCGGCGGACGACTGCAGTGGGGCGAAACTGGCTTCTTGCGATGTTGGCAGCGCCGCTAGACTCAGTGCCAGCTCCGTCAATCCAGATGCGTTGTTAATCCAATTGCATCGTCCACATGCACACGTAACACTATCACTGTTCTACTACTCAGTTGCGTGTCGCATTTCACTCCCCAATCCGAATATTTAAAAATCACTTTCACCTTTACTCAGTTTCTTTCCTTTTTCCCAGCCGATGCACCATATGTGGGGGGCGGGTGGAAATTATTGTTATTTAAATGTAGAATGTAATGTAAATGCAGGAAAGATGCATTTCCCGGATGATTAACCATATGTGGGGCGGCTGGTGGAATTTATTTGTTGTTTAAATGTTCCTATTATTTATGCTGTCTTTTGCCGTTCTCAACACTGGCTCTCTAACTACAATATTGGCAACCAGAAAGTGATTAGCAAAACGTGAAGCCTGTAGTTAGAATTCCTAGTGCCCACTTCATCTGAGAAATACACTTATAGCTACAGCTTATAGCTCTGAGGAATTAGGAGATTGTCTGGGATTCATAATCAAAAACGATCCTGTAAAAACGTTCGCTATATTCTGAAAGTCACAGATCAAAAAAAATAAAAAAAAAAGAATCCACACAATCCAACTACCAGAGCAGTTCAGAGTCTAATGCGCTGATGCAACTATAACTGACCAAATTAAATGTTTAAGTGAATGCTCGCCATAATTTGATGATAATGTTCATCAAACGCCACGCTAAATAATGGTAGAATGTCTGTCCCGCGGCGGCACGTGAAAATACGACATATGCAAACTGAAGATAGATCATTAAAGTCATCCCAGAATTAACACTTCACTCGAAAACGATTTCATGGTTACGCGTATCCCGATTAACTTAATACGGCATCCGAGGCTATTAATAGCAATGATACCGACGTGAAGCGACTCCCGGCACAGGTGGTGTGTTATTCAGCGTCTGGAGAGAACTGGGGCCTTTTTTCCTTGCGCAGCGTTCTTATATATAAAGCCGCGGTCTGGACGGCTAAGGGAACGCCTGATCAAATCGGCTCTCCCGACTAGCCGCTGGGCTAGTAATGCACCACATTAAGTTATTGAATAAATTATCGCTTCCTTTGCTGATGGCCAATGAAGCTCTCAATTTAAATGTGCATTCAGCACACAGTTAAGTAATCGTAATAAAAGTCTGACGTGGCCAAGTGAAATATTTTGGTTGAGAGAATTAATTTAATTACACTACAAGCAGTAGACGAGCTCTGAACTTGCCCTTTGGAGATACGCTATCGCTATAGTTTTACAGTTATTCAATTGAAATTTCTCACATCTTTATGATTATAGCGGATCTCCCTTCTACTTAAATTTAAACACCCTAGCCTTATTTATTCGCCTATTTAATCCATCTTGCTTCCTTAATTTTTAAGACAAAAACCAGAAAATCATGTATTTCAACTAAAATTTTAATTTGTGAGGTCCTGAACACTTCTTCTACTAAATTATTATGAAAAAGGAATCTAAATATAAATTTTTAAGTCTCTAGCTCTTTTCTGTTGCGCCAATGATTTTTACAGAAAAACATCCAAATTTTGAAAATGGTTAAATTTATTGAACTGATATTCAACGCATATTGATTTAGTATTACTCCTGACATGCTAGAACCGTTTCAGGTTATATACTTGATTTTTAAAATAATGCGCAACATTTATGACGTCAGAGCTAGTTACAGCGGACTAGGCTGGCACACAAGGGAAAGACTGATGAGAATTTTATATGGTGTGAGTGGGCTGCTGCCCTACAAGTTGTCTATCTTCAATAGTAAACTTTCAGAATCAGAGTAAATAATGAATGGAGCTTTCTACATACATCGATAATATTTAAAATTTACATAGGCACCTTTCTCTGGCATTTCAACTTTTAATGGTTTGTTGGCTAAACAGCTTGACGTGTGAATATCTAATTCTTCTTTACTAGTGAAATGGAGTAAACACGTTTCATAAAAGCCTTTTACTTCATCATATTTATTAATTTGATGAAAAACAGACCTAGATCAACTTACTATACAACAGTAATATGAATTATTTACTTCTTTGAAATATATGAGTTTTACATGTTTCTCTTTCTTACTTTTCGTATTCTTTAATGGATACACTTGATAGTTTTCATCAAACGAATAAACATTAGTAGATACATTAATTTTATTTTCAATTTTTCAGATGTAATCAACCACTATTGCAAAGTCATAAGTTTTTGATCAAGTTCGAGACCAACATTTTTATATTTTGTGAATCTTTCTGTTGTTTTTATCTACAGATTTTATAGCCCACAGAAAACACTTTTGATCGGTATTTTTCCTTTTAATACATGTTTGTTTAATTTTATTTTATCTGGTAAATCGATGTAAGATGATGCTCTCAATGGAACATATCTGTCAATTAATGATTGTAAACCAATGGTTCTATTTAATTTGTATCCAGGTCCATGTGCTTGAAAATCTCGAATTTTTGATAAAATATTTTTGTTACCAATCTTATATGCTTTAATTACCTCTCTTTCATTTGTGATCCTATAGTTATCTACTTGGAACTGAAATTCCATAATATATCTGCTTATCTGCATTTAGTATTCACAAAAAGCCTGAAAAGTGACTTTCTATCCACGATGTATTCTGAGATTATCTTTTAGTTTTTTCATAATTTTCGGTTTTGACACAGTTAAGAAATGATTAGGTTCAGTTGCATTCATATTATTTTCAAAATTTATGGTTTGTATTCTGTTTTCAAATGCAATATCAACTAGTTAATCTTCAACTTTCTTCTGTCTCCTGGTTTCTAAAATGAATTAATATAACAATCACATCATATTTCTGTATTGGTTATAGTTTTTTGTTTCACAATCACATCGATAGCAAATGGACATTTTTTCAGTGGTTTATCTTCACTAACATTTCTAGTTTTTGGTGTCTCAATTAAGACTTTGAAAAATGGAAATATTTTTTTCAGTGTAGTATCTTCTACAGTTCCAAAAATATTATCATCATTTTTAATTTTACGATTCGGTAATTGTCTCCAAACACTTCCTCCTTGTAGAGTTAAATTTGTGACTTGATGTCTTTTTAATAAATCTAATTAGATTGGCTTCATTTAATTTACTATATCCTCATAAATTATTTCTTTTCCAATAATCTTAAAGCTGAACAACTGTGAATTCCACCATTTGGCATTCCTATTTATATAAAATAAAATGCAACAGATTTTTAAAAATTAATTTTAGCAAATTAGATCAGTTGGGATCCCTTTTAATAGATATTTAAAATTAAGTATGAGATGACTATACTTTCTTATTTTTCGTGTACTTTAAAACACATTTAGCATTCTTTATTATGGTTATCTTTGTAAGAAGGATTTTTGTAAAAAGAATCTAACTTTTTCATATCTTGACAACCTTTACATTTTTTCTGCTGTTTCATTTTTCATTCACAATAATATCTTCGAATGGTCTTCACTCGGAATTTGTTGTAAATGTTTTTTAAAATAATGTTTAGGAATATTTTTCTACCTACAAAAGGAATTCCATTATTGTTGTAATTTTTTACATGATATGCACTTGCACATTGTCTAGACATAATTCTATATCCATCTTTCGTATATTTATATGAAGCAATATTATCAATTTTCTTCTCAGAATTAAAATACACTCCTGGAAATTGAAATAAGAACACCGTGAATTCATTGTCCCAGGAAGGGGAAACTTTATTGACACATTCCTGGGGTCAGATACATCACATGATCACACTGACAGAACCACACGCACATAGACACAGGCAACAGAGCATGCACAATGTCGGCACTAGTACAGTGTATATCCACCTTTCGCAGAAATGCAGGCTGCTATTCTCCCATGGAGACGATCGTAGAGATGCTGGATGTAGTCCTGTGGAACGGCTTGCCATGCCATTTCCACCTGGCGCCTCAGTTGGACCAGCGTTCGTGCTGGACGTGCAGACCGCGTGAGACGACGCTTCATCCAGTCCCAAACATGCTCAATGGGGGACAGATCCGGAGATCTTGCTGGCCAGGGTAGTTGACTTACACCTTCTAGAGCACGTTGGGTGGCACGGGATACATGCGGATGTGCATTGTCCTGTTGGAACAGCAAGTTCCCTTGCCGGTCTAGGAATGGTAGAACGATGGGTTCGATGACGGTTTGGATGTACCGTGCACTATTCAGTGTCCCCTCGACGATCACCAGTGGTGTACGGCCAGTGTAGGAGATCGCTCCCCACACCATGATGTCGGGTGTTGGCCCTGTGTGCCTCGGTCGTATGCAGTCCTGATTGTGGCGCTCACCTGCACGGCGCCAAACACGCATACGACCATCATTGGCACCAAGGCAGAAGTGACTCACATCGCTGAAGACGACACATCTCCATTCGTCCCTCCATTCACGCCTGTCGCGACACCACTGGAGGCGGGCTGCACGATGTTGGGGCGTGAGCGGAAGACGGCCTAACGGTGTGCGGGACCGTAGCCCAGCTTCATGGAGACGGTTGCGAATGGTCCTCACCGATACCCCAGGAGCAACAGTGTCCCTAATTTGCTGGGAAGTGGCGGTGCGGTCCCCTACGGCACTGCGTAGGATCCTACGGTCTTGGCGTGCATCCGTGCGTCGCTGCGGTCCGGTCCCAGGTCGACGGGCACGTGCACCTTCCGCCGACCACTGGCGACAACATCGATGTACTGTGGAGACCTCACGCCCCACGTGTTGAGCAATTCGGCGGTACGTCCACCCGGCCTCCCGCATGCCCGCTATACGCCCTCGCTCAAAGTCCGTCAACTGCACATACGGTTCACGTCCACGCTGTCGCGGCATGCTACCAGTGTTAAAGACTGCGATGGGGCTCCGTATGCCACGGCAAACTGGCTGACACTGACGGTGGCGGTGCACAAATGCTGCGCAGCTAGCGCCATTCGACGGCCAACACCGCGGTTCCTGGTGTGTCCGCTGTGCCGTGCGTGTGATTATTAATTGTACAGCCCTCTCGCAGTGTCCGGAGCAAGTATGGTGGGTCTGACACACCGGTGTCAATGTGTTCTTTTTTCCATTTCCAGGAGTGTATTTACAAAATTTGGACTTAACACTACAAGACTACATATTAATAAAAAGTATCATCATTGTAAAAATAGAACATTCCTTTAATGGATCTGAATGCAGAATACGTTATGGTAGTTAACCCTGGAAATTCTCTAGTTATAACTCTTGTGATTTGTATCTAAATTTATATTCATCTAATTATACACAGAAAACTTCATTAAAGAATAAAAATGTTCTAGCTGAATAAGTGTTGACTAAACCATTTATGAAGAAGTTTTTAAATAAATTAAAGAATGAAAATGTTCTAGCTGAATAAGTGTTTACTAAACCATTTATGAAGAAGTTTTTAAATAATCATGTACTAGATATTGACTTGGAATTAATTGTGATGTTTGTAAATAAGCAATATATGTCATGCTGTCAACAAATAATAAATTTTAATATTTGGTCGTTGAGGTATTCCATCTATTTTTTGTAAATCTTGAAGTAAAAACTTCAACCAATTTGTGGTTCATGGTGACGTCATAGCTGGATCAATTTCTGATAAAAAAATATAAAGAACACAATTCATAATTAATAAGTGATCAAATTTATTAAATTCACCTAGTGCTTTAATTTATTCATTTAAATCTGTGTTAGTACAACTGGTCTAAATTATGCTATAGATGTTTGTAATGATAGTTTTTTCCATATAAACATTCAATGGCATCAATATCATCTTGAAATAATTCTAAATGTGAACCATTGTGTAATGGATATATTATTGATTCATAAACATCTAAATTATGGAACCTAATGACTGTCCAATTTCATGAATGTAATACTTCAACTAAATTTGTTTGATATTCAGGTGTGTTTTTAGTAGTCTGCATATAGAATCACATATTTAACCATATGTATCTCTACAGGACCACTATTCTTATTTGGAAAAAGTGCATTAATAAACACACAGCATTTTGCCACTTACAGTCTTTGAGCACCAATGACCAGATGTTTCATGTGAATGTACCCATCTTTTATTATAATTAAAATTTCAGTATTATTAATAACACAAGTAAACTGAATATTAATATATTTTTTCCATACTCGAAATGCTGTATCTGTTACTGCTAACATCTTTTATTTGCTCCTTTATAGTTCTGTTTTATATTTTTCTCATTCCATTTATATATACTAGTTCTATAACTACTGAAAAAGTCCTTTTCACAACAGCTAATTCTGTTCATAAAATTTAAAGTTTCTTCACTTAACTCGCCAATTATATCAAGTTTGTGTGGTTGTTGAAATAACATTATTCATTCTCTTAACAAATCTTCACACACTTCAGTAAGTACTGTATCACCCTAGTGACATTCTGTATCTAAGTATCACAATCATTCAAACTTATAATTGCATTATTGTTATCGTGAATGTAATTACTGCTTTCACAATCAACAATAACAGAACTATCTTCATTTATATACAGTTAAAATATTATAATAGTCAGATCTTCCCCCCCCCCCCGAGGAAATTTACATGAAAAATGTATTTTTAGAAAAGGTCAAATTTTTAACCACTTGAAAATATTCAAAAATAAAGTATAAAATTTCGTTAGTTTAAAATTTTTGGGCAATATTCCCATACTTCATGGGATTCCATGTTGAATATGTAAACTGAATTTTGCCATACTTAGATTTATTATATAATTAATCGATTGTTCTTTAGTGTAATCATTTAAAACATTAAAATAGTTGTTCAAACCAATAATTCTTAAAGATCCTTTTATTTGCTGATATACATTTACTGATTTATTACTGCAATTAAGTCTTAACATTTCTTCACAGTTTGGATATTTATCTTCGATTCTGTATAACTGTTTTCATTAATTTTTCCTCTGAGTTCTAATAACATAGTAAGTGCATTCACAGTCATTGCCAAGTAAAATCAAAAGAATAAAAAAGTCTTATTTTCATTAAGTCTTTGAGGTACAATATGAAGTAATAATGTATTTATTTTTTCATTTCTTTTGTTGATTGTTCTATTATGAATAACTTCTCTGAAACGTTAAGTACTTCCATCTTTTATTTCATTTAAATTTTCCTACTAAGTTAACCTCCCATTCACATTATATTATCCACGTTTTCTAATGAATGGTTAAAATTCTTCGTAAACCCAACCTTGGATTTTTTTGTAAAAGGCATTTTGGATCGTTTAACTAAAGAGTACTGACCAGTTTCATTGATAACTTTTGTCGAATTTGTGTATATTTAGGTAGTCCTAAAATGAGACTTGCTAGATTTTCAGATAACTTACAATATTTTTGTCAAACGAAGTTTTGAACTGCTTTCCTAGCTCAACCACATCCTAAGAGATAAGCAACTTCATTTGCATAAGACCATGGATTATTCTTTTCATTAATAATGATGAATACTTGTTTATTATTATATGTATGCTTGTTGATGATTAGATCTATAATCGACTCCATTTAAGAGAAAAAAAATTTATCACATTTTCAGTTTATAAGATTTAAAATTTTCACTTTTTTAAAAATCAAAAATTATTTCTAATAAATGGCACATTTAAATATTCTGAAAGACAGAGCAAAAGAATTAGGACTTAGTGGTTATACTAAAATGAGAAAACAACTCTTGTCTGAAGATTTTTTTGGGAAAATTACATGATAAATTAAACTGGGAAAATATATTATTTTTGCAAGAAATATCAGATGGTTTTACAAAGTAATTTCAAGATAAAGTAAGTTGGGATGATAAATCAAATGAACACATGTTGTCTGAAGATTTTATGAGAAAATTTCAAAATAAATGAAACTGGCAGAATTTATCATATCAACATAAAGTTTTAGAGACCTTATGAGAGATCTTCAATATTAATTAAACTCGAATGACATATGAGGTGAATAAACATTGTTTGTAAACTTGTAATAGAATTTAAAGATAAGATTAATTGGGAAACAATTTTAACAAGTCTCAGTCCATCACAAGCATTCTTAGACAAAATAATTAAACATTAAGAGTGTAAAAAGTCTGAAAATCAATAATTTAAAAAACAAGCTGAAATCTTTTATAAAAGAGAGTGTATTGATGAATTGTTATAAAACAAATTAAATGATCAATGTTTATATGTGTTACAAAAACATGTAATGAAAATTCTATTACAACTTAATTTGATGATAGTTTTTATTGGCTGTTTAATGCTTATGGTTATAATTATGATGATGCTTGAGAATAGATTAATGTCATAAGATTTTAACTGTATATAAACAAAGATTTTCAGGTGCATAAAATTTTTGACACCTGTAAAAACACAATTTTTATGTAAATTTCCAGGCTAATCTTAATTTGATAAAATATCAAAAGACAAATTTATATGAAAATTTTCAGGATGGTAAAAGTTTACACCCTGTAACAATGATTTTTCATTTTGATTTTAAAGTTTGTAGGGATTTAAAGAACTGGAATATATTTTCAGGATGGTCAAATATTTGACAAACTACAAAAAACAACATGAAATAGATTTCATAAAAAATTCAGCAGTCGAATATTATGGTCACTAAAATAAGTAGGAGAAAATCAATAACTTTATTGAAAATTTATTAGCTAATAAAATTAATTTTTATTAATAGCAACTATCATAAGTACTTTTAATTATGAATCTTCTATGTTGAAAATATTTGAATTCATTCAAAAGAAAGATTATGAATTAATTTTAGGAAATTTGTTGTATGGATATTTGGCTTCCTTTATTTGAAGAAAAAATGTATTAATTACAAATGATATTTTAAACTTTATTCATTATAAAAATTCGAAGTCTGATATCAAAGACTCTGAAAATGTAATAAAATATCATTCTATACAATCATTAAGTAATTATAATCTTGAATGTACAGAAATAAAATGTGACTTTTCCTGAGCTTTAGAATATGAATATAATTGAAAAAAGAGATAAGACAATTAATACCCAAAAAAGACATGGATTTTATTAACTGCTAATTATTCTAAAAAAATAGTCATGAGAATAAGAACTGAAGTTGCTGATGAACTTAGAGATAATGACATTAGTTTAGAAAAAATATTAATCAGTTATATAAAACATACATCACCTGTTGAAAAATGTTAATCTAAACAACTTGCTATAGATTTCCAAAAGAAATTATAAATAGAAAATGAACAAAAACAACAAGTTGCTATACAGTTAGGATGAGAAAACTCCAAAAATATTAAGTTAAAACAAAAAATAATAGATGTAAAAAATACAAAAGAATGATATAATTTATGTAGTGACTACAAAATAACCATAGAAAGATCATTTCTATAATGTTGGTGGAACAACAAACAAGTTAATCATATCTGGATTATCTACATCGAATACTGGTGAACATCCAGATAATAAGTTTGAATACTACTATTTAAGAGTATGTCTCGACTATTTCATTATTGAAGAAATGTTTAAATCAGCTTTTCAACACATTGAAAAGAAGATGGTAGAGAATTACACAACACATCATTTGGTGACATAGTACTTAGATATTTTTATTGATAGAGAAAGTAACTTGTTGTTTGAATGAACCAAAGTTAAATTCTTATGAAGTTAAAGATAAAATATCTGTTACTACGTCCTCTTGAAAAATAGCACTTTAAAATTCTCAAGAACTCACAACTAAGGCAAACACAACAGATAAAATTGTGTTATGTGGTTTGACTAGAGAGAAACTGACATCAATTATTTAGTAAAGCTATGAATGATAAAATTAGTACAGTTAGACAAACACTAAAAAAATCTTCCCTAATCAAAAAGATACAAAATTAAAAAAAGAAGTATTTGGAAAGAGTCAAAGAACATTATTCATGAATTTTATCCAAATCTGAAAATAAAATTCAAGTAATACATTAAGCAACTTACGTCTGTTTTGTGAAGTATTCATAACCATTAAACATTTCTTGTCCATTTAGATTGTATAAATAAATCACATTTTCATCAGTTTATTGATCTATCTTCATCTTTATCTTCATAGGTTAACACACAGCTGGAAAAAATGAAATGGCTAATTTCCACACTCGTACTGTTTGATACAGTTATATATTTAAATTTTTATGATATATTTTTAAATTTATTTAGTTGATTGAGATGTTGAAAATAGACTGTACAAGGGTCGTTGAACATGTACACTAATCATTTATCAATAAAAGTAAATTTCGAAACACATTTTTCATGATTCAATTTCATATAACATTTGTAACTATTTATTAAGTATGTTTAATAAACACATCTCACTATTTCCTTCATTTGATTCCATCAGCTCATATTTAGAATCCTCAAACGAATCGGACCTTGAATCGTTTTGTTAACTTTTATTTGAATATCATAAAACAATAGCAGAATGAATATTATAAAGAAAACAAACTGATTTTATGTTTCAATAAAGGCTCCAATTTATATATAAAAGCTTTTTTACTAAAAAATAATTTTTACTGGTAGACCTAGGTCCAACTTAGAAGATGATATTATCTTTATTTACAAACTTTTGTGTGAATTGTCACATCCTCACCAATCAATGTATACTTTGTCATCTTTCTTTCTCAAAACTTATTAACGAGCTATCCATCGGGATATTTTGTTTTTTGTGGTTCTTGTTTATAAAAGTTTCCCATTATCTTTCTAGCTACTTAATCCTACCAGTTTATATGTGATTGGATTACTGCTTCGAGTGTTGCCAGATTGAACATCATCTTCAATTTCAAACATTTCTGCTGACCATTTATTTGCACATTTATTTTTAAAAGCCCTTTAAGTTTATTGAATCTAACTTTATCTCCTTTCCTAAATTTATTTTTATCTTTACCTATAACAACAGTTGGTTTATAATCTTTTTCGTTAACTTCTTTTCGTTTCATTTTTATAGTTCAATGTTTTGTGATGTTACATTCATCAACTAATTTATGGAGTAGATCAGTCCATTTATAATTTCCTTGATGAGAAAAATTTTTCCACATCTTTTCTCTAAGTGTTCTTCTAAATCGTTTGTCAGCAGATGCTGTGACAGTTGTTAATGATTAATATTAAATTTTTTCATCAGTTCTTGAAAACGTTTATTATAAAATTGTTTTGCATTGTCCATTTGTAAATTTTTAGAATTGATGCCCTCTATAAATATTTATTGTAAAGCATCAACTATATTATGACCTGTTTCATCTTTAACTTAAATGGCCTACGATAATTCTCAAACAACATTTGAAACAGTTAAAAATTTCTTCATGAATATTAAACATGACCAATTTGCTCATCCCGTTGACTACAAAATTTTTTTAACACATTTACTCTTTTTAATTTTACTTATTGTACAAAGACCTTCAATTCTTTGTCTTCCATTTTTAGTTGTTAATCTGTAAGGATTATGAGTTGGGGAAACTTTTACACTTCAAAAAGTAGTTATGGTTTTCCTTTTATGGAGAATAAAAATTCATTAAGATTTAAATTATTTAGCCAAATGCAATTAACTCAACATCAACTGAACTTTTTTACTTTATCCTTTAATCTTATAGTTACAAAATTTGATTTGCGTACAATTATTGTTAGGTTATTATAATTACTTATTTTATATAGTTTCTCAGATACACTTACTGTAATATCAAAATTGGCAAATTCCAAATCTCTTATTTTATTCTTCCCAACAAAAATAATCAATTTAAGCCTGTAATGATATTCAAATTTTTTTATTTTTTGGTTCATCTCCAGTCGTAATAGTACATTCAATTATTTGTCTGTCACATACTATGTTTCATGTCTGTTACATCTATCTCAACCAAATGTAGTATCTGTATGCATGCTTTTCATTTTTCATCAAGAATTGTCATGTTGGTGAATCTGTGAAATTATTTCATTAAAATGTGTATTACTGACACAATTATTCAGCTGCATTAGAATGCTTATATATACACATTTTGTAACATATTCTTTTTCTAGGTACTACTTAACAACAGTATCATAACCATTTATTAGATCATTTACATTCACAATTGTCCTACTTTTAAAATCAATGTATCATTTAGTTGTTTTAAAAATGACACATCATTCTCTATGGAATTGTTTAATTATTCTTTCTATTTTTTGATCAAGTTTTGCTTCTAATTCATCTTTTATATTTTCTAAAATTATTTGTCCTTTAATTGTGTGACCCTTGTGCTGCTCCTTATTTCCAAAAACGTTCATTTATTGACATCAAATTATCCTTAAACTTACAAATCATGCGTAATACTTTGAAATCGAGTAGACACAAACGTCCACATATTACTTGATCAAAATTCAGAAGTCGTCCCTTATAGAACAACTCACTTGAACCAAGGTATTTAACCTATTATTATTATTCCCATAATAACCAGTTGAATGAGTATCAGAATGATTAGATGTAGCTAAATTAATTATTCCATATTCTAAATTTTTGGTTCATTAGGTAATTCATCATTCATAAAATCACCACAAAAATATTTAATTTTTAATTGTTTAACTAATTCTACCATGACAAAATTTAATAAAGGATTATTACCTTTTCCATTCTTTCAATTATGCATCAGTTTTTTCTTCTTTATTACTGCATTTGCGATTGCTGCAGAGCCACCAGCAAGTGAACCAACATTGGCTAGTTATGTTAATGAAGCTAATAGTAATGGAATAAATCCACCTTCGTGTTGTGTTAGTCCTCCTCCTTCTTTCTTTTTTGTTAGACAGTCAATAATCGTTTTCAGAACAATAATACCTAATGTAATAAGTAAAATTTCACACATTTTTTTATCGCCCTGACAGACTTTTGAGTCTACTTTTCTATCTCTCGTTCTTTTTTGTACATCACTAAAAGATGTGTCAATACTATATAATTATTTATTATATAGTTTAGGTTTTATTAATTTGGGTTACATCTTGCCACTTGGTAGCAAAGTACAATCAAGTGAAAAGTAATTTATAATGTAGACCAAAAATTTATAATAATTAATATTTTAACAATCCCCAACCACTTCCATCAATATAAACATCAATACCCATTCCTAATTTTCGTTTTCCATACTTTCGCCCTCTAACTGCAGTTGCAACTGTTTTTTCTAGTAATGAAAGATCACTTGCATGCATTCTTTCTTTCTCAGCTAACTGAAGTGTTTTATCTTCTTCATGTCTTTTTCTAATTCTTTATTATCTCTAAAGGTGATATCATGTTCCTTACTGATAGTCTTTCTTCAAGCTTAATAAATGGTCCACAGTAATTAAATCGTTGTAGATGCATCTCTGGCATTGGTAAATTCTTTAGAGCCCAATTTATTAAACTTTTTCCATGTTTTTAACTTTTCCACAATGTATGTGTGGTAAATTATTCAAAAATCTGATCAAATATGGAATACCTTTGGGATCATTAGTAATAGCATCACTAAATTTGTTTCTTAACATCAGTGTTATTCCAACTTTTTCATTATCATATTTTTTATTTGCAATTAATTCTTCACAATGAATTAGTGCTAGTCTATCGAATAAATCTCTAACATAATTCATCCAGGCATATTAGACTGGTTTTTTTGTACTTTTTAAATTAAACCATCACCTATTTTTGCATCTGAATAATCTGAATCTGATGATACTTAAGACATTTTTGGAAACTAGACGTTAACATTTTCTGAATTTGATAAATCAGCAAAATTAAAGTTTTCACCCATATCATCGATAGTAATTTGTTTTTTAATTAAAAGTTTCATTAGACCATTTGTGTCTTGATAATCGTTTCCACAATTTTTTAAATTTATTGCCATCCAAATCAACTGCAAAATGCACAAAATATTTACGTCTATCAGCAGGTTATAATACAAAAATTTGATTTCACTATAATTAATATGCTTCATAACTTTAACATTCTTTTACTAACATTTATTTTTTTACATCATCCTCTTTTATTTCTTTATTGGACTGAATCTCCTTTATTTTTTTAACAGCACCCTCTTTCTCTTCTTCATACTTATTCAATGCAGCTTGAATGTAAAGTCATACTTACCAGGAATATAAATCTGCACATTCTTCTAGATGAGATAATTTGTTCTACAAGTTCTCTATTTTCTTCAATATGTTTAAAAACATTACCACCTAATCCTTTGATTCCTTGTTTTACTTGTTCAATAGCAACAATAAATGGTTGATCTTCTTTTTTATATTTTCCATATTCTGTTCATGGTTGTTTTTTCTAAAGCTTCAATGGTTCTTTCACTTCTTTAGCTTTCTTTCTGCTTCATTAGCTTTTTTACAACTTCTAGGTTGTATTTTGTGAACATTTAAAATGAAAAACAGTAATTAAACATTTTAAAGCCTAATATTTATGTCTTATGTTCTTGTTTAACGATTACATTTATAGAGTTTAATTAGATGATGTATTTTAAATATACATCATTCAAAAATATTACAACCACATTCATCCAGACCAGATTTATCATCATTTCTAGACCATGAACAACTACTGTAATCTTCACTAAACCATCATTCAATTTTCTCTTATTTTTCATATTGTTTTAAATAATTAGTTGCTTATTTTAATTCATTTATGTGTTGGGGTAAAACACAATCACTGTGTTCTAATATATATATATATATATATATATATATATATATATATATATATATATATATATACGATATCACCCTTTAAAGTACTCATTTAAGAAGGATAAAGAACATTAATACTTAATGAGATCCTGTATTTTCTATCTGAACTTACCTTCATTCGGTTTTCTAGTCATATCTATTGTAAAAACTCCAAACTGATCATTCCAACATTTACTATACATTTCTGTAAAATCATCAAAATTTAAAACAACACAACGAACTCATGATAAATACAATTTAATTTTGTGTCATCTTGTTTGAAAATATTCCAAAAATTAAGATTATTTGTAACTAATTGTTTTGGTATTTTTGAGTAAGTTTGAGCTATATAAAAACAATCTATTCCTTTATGTCTTCTTCTGGTAAAATATTCCCTCACTATTTTATATTTTGACTTTCAAGAATGAAGTTATCAAACACTGTTACAGAACGATCTATAAATTGATCTAATGGAATGATTTCATCGTTATTTTCAATAAAAGTTGTAAATTTTTTGTAGTTTTTATTTTTATTTTCAATTTTTTCACATCTTTCTATAAACTCTTGATATATCGATTGACCTAAACTTTTTGAATAAAAATATAAATTGTCAGTTTTATTCTAATTCAACCATCCTGGAGATAAATTATAATTGTCATACAAGAATGTTATTTTTCCACGACCACTTGGACCTATGATTACACATCAAATAGAAATTGGTAAAAGTTTACCGTGTCTAGTTTTTGTGTTTTTGTCTGGAATTCATAGTTTTGGTTCCCAATTTGTCATGTAGTTAGTAAAATTTTTAATAGTAACTGCAACTCAGTCAAGACTTCTATCACAGTAGATTATTTCACTTAAGTGACAAGTCATCTATTCTTAAAAAAAGATTAGCTCTTCCAATAAGAGAAATTTATAAAAATGTTTGACTAGTTGCCTTTTATTTCATTTTTGAGCTCCAAATATTAGATCGAAAAATGATAAACTTTACTATGACAGAGAAACAATGGTAATTCCTGTGGGTCAATATAGTTTGAAGTATTCAGAAAAATTTATTCAATGGAAAAATCCACATATTCATATTAAAGCAGATGAAATTTTAAATAGAGTGGTTGTTGAAAGTGATGTTAAATTATTTGTGGATAAAAAAGTTTGGGTGTTCAGTGTTTAAGAAATTAATAATCAAATTATTGAAGATAATAAAAAACTGCTGCTAAAGATGTTGGGAGACCAATATTTTATGAAATATGTTTTACATCTACATTTATACTCCGCAAGAGTGGTGGAGGGCACTTTACATGCCACTCTCAGTACCTCCCTTTCCTGTTCCAGTCATGTATGGTTTGCAGGAAGGACGACTGCTGGAAAGCCTCCGTGCGTGCTCGAATCTCTCTAATTTTACATTTGTCATCTCCTTGGGAGGTATAAGAAGGGGGAAGCAATATATTCGATACCTCATCCAGAAACGCACCCTCTCGAAACCTGGACAGAAACTACACTGCGATGCAGAGCGCCTCTCTCGCAGAGCCTGCCACTTGAGTTTGCTAAACATCTCCGTAACGCTATCACGCTTACCAAATAACCCTGTGATGAAACACGCCGCTCTTCTTTGGATCTTCTCTATCTCCTCCATCAACCCGACCTGGTACGGATCCCACACTGATGAGCAATACTCAAGCATAGGTCGAACAAGTGTTTTGTAAGCTACCTCCTTTGTTGATGGACTACATTCCCTAAAGACTCTCCCAATGATTCTCAACCTGATACCCGCCTTATCAACAATTAATTTTATATGATCATTTCACTTCAAATCGTTCCGCATGCACACTACCAGATATTTTACAGAAGTAACTCCTACCAGTGTTTCGCTATCATATAATCATACTATGATGGATCCTTCTTTCTATGTATTCGCAATACATTACATTTGTCTACGTTAAGGGTCAGTTGCCACTCCCTGCACCAAGTGCCTATCCGCTGCAGATCTTCCTGCATTTCGCTGCAGTTTTCTAATACTGCAACTTCTCTGTATGCTACAGCATCATCCGCTAAAAGCCGCATGGAACTTCCAACACTATCTGCTAGGTCATTTATATATATTGTGAAATGCAATGGTCCCATAACACTCCCCTGTGGCATGCCAGAGGTTACTTTAACGTCTGTAGACGTCTCTCCATGGAGAACAACATGCTGTGTTCTGTTTGCTATAAACTCTTCAATGCAGCCACACAGCTGGTCTGATATTCCGTAGGCCCTTTTTGTTTATCACCCGACAGTGCGGAACTATATCGAACGCCTTCCGGAAGTCAAGGAAAATGGCATCTACCTGGGAGCCAGTATCTAATATTTTCTGGGTCTCATGAACAAATAAAGCGAGTTGGGTCTCACACGATCGCTGTTTCCGGAATCCATGTTGATTCCTACAGAGTAGATTCTGGGTTTCCAGAAACGACATAAGTGAGCAAAAAACATGTTCTAAGATTCTACAACAGTTCGACGTCAGAGATATAGGTCTATAGTTTTGCGCATCTGCTCGACGACCCTTCTTGAAGACTGGGACTACCTGTGCTCTTTTCCAATCATTTGGAACCTTCCATTCCTCTAGAGACTTGCAGTACACGGCTGTTAGAAGGGGGGCAAGTTCTTTCGCGTATTCTATGTAGAATCGAACTGGTATCCCATCAGGTCCAGTGGACTTTCCTCTGTTGAGTGATTTCAGTTGCTTTGCTATTCCTTGGACACTTGTTTCGATGTCAGCCATTTTTTCATTTGTGCGAGGATTTAGAGAAGAAACTGCAGTGCGGTCCTCCTCTGTGAAACAGCTTTGGAGAAGGGTGTTTAGTATTTCGGCTTTACTTGAGTCATCCTCTGTTTCAATGCCATCATCATCCCGGAGTGCCTGCATATGCTGTTTCGAGCCACTTACTGATTTAACGTAAGACCAGAACTTCCTAGGATTTTCTGTCAAGTCGGTACGTAGAATTTCACTTTCGAATTCAGTGAATGCTTCATGCATAGCCCTCCTTACACTAACTTTGACATCGTTTATATTCTGTTTATCTGAGAGGTTTTGGCTGCGTTTAAACTTGCAGTGAAGTTCTCTTTGCTTTCACAGTAGTTTCCTAACTTTGTTGTTGAACCACGGTGGGTTTTTCACGTCCCGCACAGTTTTACTCGGCACGTACCTGTCTAAAACGCATTTTACGATTTGTGATAGTATTGGATTTCAGACATTTTGCATATGAGAAAAGGACAGCCACCGAGCTGTAGTTTGTAATGATACTAAGCATGACAACGCAAGAGTAAAGAAATGAAATCTGTTTATAACGTGCGCCTACACCAAGACGCGCGGCCAGCGTTTAAAAGGTACTTTTAAATACTATGACTCACTGGGCGCAGATATTTAAAATCATTGCCGCAGCGCTTGATAGCAAGAAGCTGCGAAACAGAAGAAAGAACACTTTATCATTTGTTAGGAAAATTCTAGAGTCTTTATAGTTAGTTGTACTTCTGGTCGCTCATATGTTAACATGTACTTCATTACCTTTGATGTTTGGTTGCCGACTTGTTAAGACGTGTTGTGTAGCACCGCTACAAGTTATATTTCATTTAGTGTGAAAAACCACGTTATCACCAAGAAAACAAAAACGCTTTTGTAAACTTTGTGATGATAAAAAATACTTACGTGCACGACAGGACATTTAATTTTTACAAAATATCACACATGCAAAAGCAGCGATTGTTGGACTGTTCCACGTATGAGAGAAACATAAAAGTGTAAGTTTTGTATTCATTGTAAATTTGTTAATGTTTATAGTTTAATGCCTTTGTTCTTTGAGAATATATTGATGCTTCACTGTACAGAAAATCTATGCTTATTCTTTTCTTTAAATTAACCACAAATGATGTTCATGTTTAAATGAACTTTGTTACAGGTTCGCTCTTTATCGTGGTGTCTCGATTGTATTTAGACCATTAATGTGTTCAATTTCCGATCTGACAACTTTTTTTTTACAAAATTTCACTGTTGTGCATTTATTTCCAATTTTTTTTTTATTATTCAAATAGGTCCCTTAGGTAATTTCATTGAAGAGTCTGATTGCGTGAAAGCAATCCGGGTTAAGAGGTCATTTGAGAAACTATTTTCACGCAATCAATCTGTACGTCTCCTGAACACAATCGAGAACCAACACATCGTCGATCATTCCTTTAAATTTCTCTCTTTCCAAGTCGTACCAAAAAACGGCCAAGGAGAACTGCCGTGAGTACGCAATCTAGTGTTAAAAGGTTGCATTCTTTATCTCGTCGGCAAACATTGCCATAAATTATCATCATCAATGTTATATTTGGTTAAATACGAAAAGCCAAAAAACCTTTTAACGCTAGATGTGGCGCCTGAACAGGGACCTAACTAAAAAACTAATTTGTTCCTTTTATTTTCATGCTACCATCTGGAGAAAATTGGAAGCCAAAACCAGTGATTAAAAAAAAAGGACGCATATGCAGAAAATCGCAGTAAGAATCCACAACAGCAATAAATAGCAGCACGCAAGACAACTAATGTGAGTACGAGTTTTCATTACGTTTGAAGCTTTGCGTACCGAGCATTCAGTCGGCTCGTGACATTCACTCTCTACGTTTTTTTCCTTTTCCTCAAGCAATTTAATTTCCAAATGTCTGTTTCCTTTTGCTATTAGATCCGCCTCTATCGCATCATGTCGCTTACAATAGTTAGAAATAGTTAGCAAGAATTTCCATTGTTGTGCATTTTAGTGAATCACAATGGCCGCTATCTGTGCCTGTTTCAGTGCTCTATAAGTGTTTTTCATTTATTTTATCGCTCCCGTTGCCATATTGGCATTTTCGTGTGTCAGAGTTTCAATTGTTTATAACGCGCAAGCAATATCTGTGAAATCAGGACGTGAAATCCTTGGCGCACCTGACAAGTGAAAATCATAATTTAAAAAAAAATTATCTTTTCTAGCTCGTACAGTGTAACTACTTTAAATTTACGATGGCTGATGAGCAACCAAGGCAACTTAGACCGCGCGCGGGTGTAAACAAACCTGAATCTCGTAGTGAGGAAACAACAGACGACGAAGCGACACGTGAGCTGTCGGCGCCACAGACCGCGTCGCACTCACGTGAATGCTCGCTGCCAGACATACTAAAATTGTTTGCTGATATGAAAACCAGTTTTGAAGCAAACATGGCACAGTTAACAAACCAAAGTGACAATATTGAAACGCAAATCAGTCAGTTAACAAACCAAAGTGACAATATTGAAACGCAAATCAGTCAGTTAGCAAATCAAAGTGACAGCAGGTTCAGCAGTTTAGAATCAAGGATAGAGGACATCCAAGCACAAATCAAAAATTCGAATGACACCATGGAGGAAAAAATTAAAGCCATTACCACTGCTTACGCAAGCGAGCTAAACGCAAGCGTACACGCAAAAATTGATAGTGTTCTTTCGATGGTGGAATCCGCCGAGACCAATATTGGTAGCAAGTTTATAGATATGCAGGCCCAAATAGATGTGTGTAAATCAACTGCGAGTGACTCTTTGAAACATTACAGTGATGTTTCAAAGAGAGTAAGCCAATTGACAGAAAGTGTTAACCAAGTTGGCGAGCGAGTTGAAGACCTTGCTCAGCAAATATGAGATGTCAATATTGACAAAAAGATCGCAGATGTCAACACCGGTATAAGCAATACACTTAATAGGGAATTTGAAGAGTGGATGCAATCCAAAGAACAGTACATTGTCAGCAAGGTACACGTTGAACTAAAGGGTACGGTTAAATCTGCTGCAGCAGAAATCTTAACCGCTCCCGGTACTTCTGGTGACACTTTAACCAGTGAATTAGGTGAAATCAGACGAGCATTTAGCCACGATCTTCCGGAATGGAAACATCAGCTAAGCAATGATATAGATCAACTGAAACGACAAGTTACGGAATTGCAAGCTGACAATCAGGGTGAGTATTCGCTACCTCCAGAACACGATAATCGTCAAATTCCCGAGTGCCAGGTACAATTCTCACCAACAGTAAACAATACGCGTGGCGAAACTTCTACGTCACGTAGTCATGCCGATCAACTAACACTCGTTGAACTAATGCGAGACGAGAGTGTGCTAAAACACAGAGCTTTTCAACCTTTTATACCTGAAAAACGAAATATACATCCCATGGTATTTCTAAAATCATTCACAGGTGCTTTTCCGGAATCATGGAACGACAGGCAGCGGATACAGTTCATCTTAGGCTATGTACATGGTGAAGGATCAATTTGGGGTACAGAAATAATAGACAAATGTCACACCTACGCAGATTTTGAAAAGCATTTTTTGAATAAATTCTGGAGTTCAGGTATACAACAAAGACTCCGAAAGGAGGTTTACAACGCCGAACCTTTCAACACCAAAGGAGGAGGTTTGAGACGTAATTTTGAAAAATATCTACGTAAAATTCAGTATTGGGACACGCCCATTTCAACCAAAGATGTAATCATGATCTTAAAGTCAAAACTTCCCGTGTCAATAAGAGAAAAACTAGTTAATGTGAGTGAAGAAGACCTAGAAGCCTTTCTTTCTGTTCTTGACAATTTGGATATGATCTATGAGGATGTGCGTGCGAGCGCGCGGAATAATTATAATAATGGACCGCCCGCTCCGCAGCAGCACATAACAAATTGCGTCAATGGAATGTCGTACCAACATAACACGGGACAACCAAACGCTCAGCCTTACGGCAATCATAACAGTTTCAACCGCCGTAATGGAAAACAATATAACAAACATCCACACCAGAATAGATACAATCCGATTTATCAAAACACACAGCAACAATACGGTAATTCACCGATAAATCACAACGGTAATTACCTGTACCAGAACAACAAGACGAATAATGGAAATCGTCACAAGGGAAAGAAATGGAACAATTACAACGGACCACAACAGTACAGTCAGCCGAGTCACTTCACTCCCTCTCACCAAATGAATTTTTCACAGCCGAAAAATGCGACATTTTCTCACCAACCCAACCAACAGTTCAGGAACAATAGTCAGGACAATTCGTCGGATGCTTTTCCTGACACCGCCGGTCATAATAGCCAAGGAAATCCGACCATTCTCTACACACAGGCGAACCAAGCACCAAACGCGATGTCAAATAACACGCAACCAAGAGATGCACAAGTCGTATGGGATACGAACGCAAATTTTCGACCTGCTAGGTCGCAAAATACTAGTCAAGTAAAAATAACTGACATTTCAGCTCCACCCCAGTCGGAAAACCATTAGCAGCTTCTTTAGGCCTCCACGGGGAAGCTGCGGAACCAATGGGGGGCAACTTCATTAAAACACATATCAAGGTAATTAGATACGAAGACGACAGAGACTTACGGGACGAACTATTAGACGAAAAGAACACCTACGAAAACAACGACCTTTGGGAAAACCAAGTACAAGCGTCAACTCTGATTCACATTTATGATATACCAATCATTGCCATCATCGACACAGGTGCAAATATTAATGCTATGTCTATGTGTGTATATAAAAAGGTATGCTCTGTAACAAAAATTCCTTCACTTCCTGTACAAGGATGTACTGTATCCGGAGCAGTAGGCTCCCTAGTACAGAAGGTTAGCTTGCAAGTACAAGCAACAATACGATTTAAATCCGACTGTATACAGCGCACATTTTTAGTAGTAAAGAACCTGTCAGTGCCATGCTTGTTAGGAATGGACTTTCTACGAAGAAATCGTGCCATCATTGATTTAGCTGAAGGTAAGTGCACGTTGAGACTAGATGATAGGACACTGGTCATTCATCTAATGAGAACCAAAGTCACGATAACCAACCTGGAACGTAAAGTGAAAATACGTAGACTTTCTGACAGGCAACATTACCACCGTGCAGTTGACGAGTTCAGTGACGTCAACAATGACCCTGACTTATTACCAACTGCCGACGAGTTACGCATAAAAATTGTGGAAACAGACGGACTCGACGACAGACAGAAGTATGAACTACACGACCTATTAGCAACATTTGTGAACATTTTTTCCAGAAAACCTGGTATCATAGCAGACTATGAATTTAACATGAGAGTGAAACCCCATGATACTTTTTGCAAAACAACCTATTCAGTTCCGCAGTCCCGTAAAGAAGCTGTCAAACAAAAAATACATAAAATGCTTAAGTGGAAAATCATAGAACCGTCCGACTCTCCCTACAGTAGCCCGTTGTTACCTGTTTTCAAAAACGATGGAAGCGTCAGACTTGTCTTAGACGCAAGGAATATTAATAAAATCATCATTCCAGTATGCACAAGACCAGAACCACTGGAGGAACAACTACAAAAATTCCATAGTGTGAGGTTCTTATCCTCAATAGACCTCCGAAGTAGCTATTGGCAGGTGAAACTATCATCATCATCGAGGAAGTACACAGCCTTTATCTTTGCCGGTAGATCTTATCATTTTCGTCTAGTACCTTTCGGTCTCAACATTAGTTCTGGTGTTTTTATTGCAGCACTTGATTATGTGCTAGGACCAGAGTTACTTGACCAAGTCACCGTCTATGTTGATGATTTACTGATCGCAACGACTTCCTGGGAAGAACATTTAACTCTCCTACAAAAGATCTTTCAAAGATTCTCTGATTTTGGCGTTACCGCAAATTTACAAAAATCCAAATTTGCCAAGAAAGAAGTCAAGTTTTTAGGACATATAACTTCTTCGGAAGGAATCTCACCTGATCCCAGCAAGTTAACAGCAGTAGAAAATTTCCCTGTGCCTTGCACTAAAAGACAACTAAAAGGTTTCATTGGATTAGCTTCATTCTTCCGTTGCTTTATTCCGAATCAATCAATGAACAATCCCGCATTGTTAAATTTGCTCAAGAAAAACGTCCACTGGATGTGGACTTCTGAATGCCAAAAAGCCTTTGACAAGATCAAAGAGGCTCTTCTAAAGAGTAACATTTTAAGTCATCCAAACATGAGTTTAGATTTCTGCATTTCTTGCGATGCATCATTTCAAGGATTAGGTGCATGTTTATTTCAAATAGACAAAACTGATGGGCCGGAGGAAGTCAAAATAATCAGCTTTGCCAGTCGGGTCTTAACCGAATGTGAGAGATCATATTCGGTAACCGAATTAGAGGGATTAGCCGTTGTGTGCGCTTCTCGCCGCTTTAATTACTATATTTGTGGTCATAAAATCAGAGTATACTCAGATCATCAAGCACTGAGCGTCTTACTCTCTTGCAAACTGTATCATCCTCGGCTTACTCGATGGTGTTTATTTCTACAAGAGTATGATTTTGAAATTATTTATGTAAAGGGCAAGAATAACATCATTGCTGATGCATTGCCACGTATGCCGGAAGGATTGCCGGAGCCTACTGAATTAATAGAACAGATTTCTAATCACAAAATTCTTCTTATGAAAGATCCTCTACATCGGAGTTACTTTCTGCGTCTTTGCCGTCAAATGAATACTCTGCAAGACACAGATCGCAATTGGCTAGAAATTAAACAGCTTCTTCAAAACAACCCTGATCACTCGTTGTCAATATTTTATAAAGTACACAATGGAGTTTTGTTTCACCGAACTTCTCTGTTGACAGGAAGGTGGTGTGTCTGTATTCCTAAAGATTATGTTGAACATCTCATTTGGTACACTCACCTCTCCTGGGGTCACTATGGCCCAGAAAAATGCAAACGCAAGATTTCAACATACTGCTATGTACCTAATCTTCACAAGAAGGTGCACCAATTATTAAGAAATTGTTCCATTTGCCAAAAGGCGAAACTTTTCAACTTGTCAAATGCCCTACCTTTAAACCCGATACGTACAGAAAGACCATATCAAATCGTCAGTTTGGATTATGCAGGTCCACTTCCTCAGGGAAGAGGAGGTGTGAAGTATCTGGTCGTATTGTTAGATCTTTTTACTAAACATGTGAGACTCTATGCAATGAAGTCATCTAATATACTTCCACTAATTAGACGTATTGAGAAAGACTACTTTCCTCGCTTTGGCAAGCCTGAAGCCATGTTATCTGATAACGCATCAACTTTCGTGGGGAAACGATGGAGAAATTTCCTTGCAACCAACGACATCAGACAAATTTTGATATCCCGGTATCGACCGCAAAGTAATCCCACAGAAAGAGTATTCAAAGAGTTCAATCGTTTCATACGAACGTATATTCCAAACCAGCAGACACGGTGGATTGATTTCGTCACACCCTTTGAAGAGATTGTTAATAACTTACCTCACACATCAACTGGTTTCACACCATCAGAACTAGTCTCTAAACGACTAGAAAGAAATGAATGGGTAGACCCTATCCCAAAATTACAACAGCCTGAAGTAACATTAGACGACAAGTTAAGACAAGCTCTCATATCTTTAACCACTCATGCCAACCTTAGAAAAAAGGCGCATGACAAATACATTAGCAAAGTCTTATCGTATCGAAATAATGAACGAGTGCTATTAAAGACCCACTTCAAACCATCTTTGATTCATCATAAGAATCGCAAGTGGCAGCACTTGTATGAAGGACCATATATTATATTAAGAAAGCCGCACATTGGTTGCTATCTATTAGCTGACCCTGTATCTGGACGAATAAAAGGATTGTTTCATCACGCAGACTTGAAAAAATACAGAGTCAACCATTGAAAATATCTGTTAAGTTAAGCTGCTAAAATAAAATATACCCACACTATAAGTTGTCATACTACATGTGAAGTACCAACTTATGTAAGAGTAATGCACAGGACTAACACCCTGTTGACCTGCCACAACAAGATACGTAATTTATATGAGCACCTGAAGTAAAACACATTTATTGTAGGAGAGCAAGATTTGCCTTAGATGTAAGTTAGTTTTAAGTTAATTGAGCTATGAACGGCCACAGCCGAAAGAGCTGACAAATAAATATTATAGTAGGGACGCGCTAAGTGCCACCTGCTACCACTAGTTTTAAGTATAGCAAAGCTCTCTCCTCTTGAATGAAATAAATTAAAATGATCATTTAGACCAGAATGATTGCTCGTAGGTTAAAAAAAAATTGATTAAGGTCCCTTACTCAAATGAGGTAAATGTTTTGTTATGCACAAGGAGTGTGTGACAACAAATTTTATGAGACCACCTATGAAACGCAGCAGGCAAAAAGCAGTAGCTTAGTATATAAGAATCAAGTAAGTCAATAACGATCCAGGTAGCAGGAAAGAAGTGCGCAACTCAATTATTTTATTATAATACGGAGAAAACCGTATATGCTCATAACAATTTTACGGCACAGTGCAGCTGAAATACTTACAAAGATCATTTATAAATAAACTAATTTAGTACTAGAAATATCTATTACAGGTCCTAGAGATACGACGATTTTTTTTTAGGAAACCAATTTTACGATACATGGAACAGAAGATAGTTAACAGACACAGTTCACTGCTAATGCATGGTTTAAGTAATTTTAGATATGTATAGAAAATTGTTTAGAGAGCTGGATCAGACGACACTGAAACTACTGTATCTATTTAATTATACTATTTGTCATGAAAAACTAAGGTGATAATAATTTATGTTAAGCTCATCATATCATACGTCATTAACACTGTGTCTTCAAATCTCTTCACTCCATAAAAGTCTTTTGTGTTCTCCTCTAACCAGTATTCTTACCATCCTACCTTATCCAGTAGAGAAGTGAATTTTACGGGCTGGTTGCATGATTGATACATACAGGCTATACGAATGGATAGTCGTGACACATTGGTTGTCGATGGGCTATGCTTATTCTCCGCAAATTGCGTGTTCAATTAAGATTTGTTATGTGCAATTGCACAACAGGGAACACCAAGCTTCCCAATTTCCCTAATGGTAGATTGAACACGAACTGTTCATCACGTAAACGAAGCCACATTGACCATGTCTTCAAACTAACGACGTAATAGAGAGAAAATAAAAGAGCTGAACTTGAGAAAAGAGTAACCATTGTAAAAAGAAAAGAATAACAAGATTTCGAACAAAGTGTAAACCTAAAGTGCCTTGGAAGCACAAACTACGGACAAGAGACACGCTTTTCGTCAGGCCTTGTAGTCACAGAGACTAAATATTCCTTTGTAAATAATTTTTAGACATGTTATGTTTACTAAATGTTAACTGTACTTTGTAGTAATAATGCAGTCAGTAATAAATGGACACGTATATGCTGCTGCGTGTGAACCGACTATAGACAAGTAATTAATGGGCACGTATAAAAGTGGTGCATGTGAACCTTAACATGACGACCAAATAAATGTGAACACGAATTAATAATAACGTGTGAACTGATAAGGTGATAACTCCAAGGACACGTGTGAAATACCGCATGTGAAGTAATGTTATAAGTACCTGTACCACGAAACCACGATGTAGAAAGCCGAAGAGTGAAAGTGAATAAGTGTTGTACTTACCACAAACGGTACTGTACGCCTTTCCACGGACACATGCTTCGAAACAGCTGTGGGAGTCGCCGCATCTGGCTGCTTCTGTAATCCAGAGTCGATGAAAAACTGTGTAAAAACTCACACCACGGCTAGTAAACACCAAACGCTCTGCTTCTCGCAGAATACTGCTGCAAGCGTTGTGGAACTGTCAAGTTATTGTCACGTGATTGTGACCAACGGACGTAACACTGTGTACGCTGAGCGCTCAACAATCAATTTTTCCTTGCACAACGAACGCGGATGCCAAATGTGTTTGAAATGCATTCAACATAAAATATGATAAAGCAATAAATTAAGCACTCATGTACCTTGTGAAATTATAAAGACACTAATCGGAAGAGTCTTAAGCTCGATTTTAACAATTGCTACCGAATTTACTGACCAGGCCGAGTAATGACGAAAACGTGTCGAACCAAATAAAACCAGAAAAATAGATAAATATGAGAACTAAGTATTCCTAAGAGAATGAGACCTTATGTACATCAACAATTGCTATCCTTACCTAATCCAATTTTCTTTTAGACTAAGTTATTAGTAAGTAAGCACATTCTAATGCAGATTTTGTTTCTCAATTTTTCATGTACGAAAACATAAATGGAAGCACGGACTTGTGTCAAGTGAAATAGAGACCGCCACCATACGGCTCAACATGTTGCAGAACCAATCTTCCAGTTCCTGACCCACGTCGTATTTCCAACGCAACATCACACCCCGACAACTACTCCAACTTCCACAGTGAAAGTGATGCCCTACTTTTCCTCCACTGTGAAAGTGTAATCAATTTCCCCACTCAAATGCAGTGCTATCATTTATACCCGAAGTTCTACCACTCCCAGTGCAACTCATACCTACCCGAGTGTAGTGAAACATTATTTTTTGCAGGTCATGAAAGCCACAAATAAGTAAAGTGCTACGTATTTACTGCGAGAAATCTTCGACGAAACAACGACAAAAATATTCCTGTAACATCTCATTGTAAAACAAGAATGTCAATTTTTTGTAACATATTTTTTTTCCACGAGTGCACACAGCACCCAGACTTCCTGCAAAGTCAAGTAATTTATTTCTTTGCTATTTTTTAATATTTATTATGCCATGTATAATGTATCTATGTATGTGTATCTTTACCTTAATTTCATTATCTTTTACCGCGAAATGAACATTTGTTATCCTTGTACAATACATTAGAAAGAGCACAGTTCAATTGTCATGTAGTTACCCTATGGACAAATTACTATCAATTTCAGTCATACGAATATGCTTACCTGATACTCTGTATGTTAACCACTTTGCCTGATGTAGTGTGTAAAATCTATTGCAAAGAATTTTTGCAAGTATTACTAACTTGTTTCACGAAAGCAATAATATCACGACTACGCGTGAGTCGCGATGATCCTGACGGAGTCATCGCTCCTCACGCGGGAAGCAATGTGATATTATTGGATTTCAGACATTTTGCATATGAGAAAAGGACAGCCACCGAGCTGTAGTTCGTAATGATACTAAGCATGACAACGCAAGAGTAAAGAAATGAAATCTGTTTATAACGTGCGCCTACACCAAGACGCGCGGCCAGCATTTAAAAGGTACTTTTAAATACTATGACTCACTGGGCGCAGATATTTAAAATCATTGCCGCAGCACTTGATAGCAAGAAGCTGCGAAACAGAAGAAAGAACAATTTATCATTTGTTAGGAAAATTCTAGAGTCTTTATTGTTAGTTGTACTTCTGGTCGCTGATATGTTAACATGTACTTCATTACCTTTGATGTTTGGTTGCCGACTTGTTAAGACGTGTTGTGTAGCACCGCTACAAGTTATATTTCATTTAGTGTGAAAAACCACGTTATCACCAAGAAAACAAAAACGCTTTTGTAAACTTTGTGACGATAAAAAATACTTACGCGCACGACAGGACATTTAATTTTTACAAAATATCACACATGCAAAAGCAGCGATTGTTGGACTGTTCCACGTATGAGAGAAACATAAAAGTGTAAGTTTTGTATTCATTGTAAATTTGTTAATGTTTATAGTTTAACGCCTTTGTTCTTTGAGAATATATTGATACTTCACTGTACAGAAAATCTATGCTTATTCTTTTCTTTAAATGCATGAATAAAAATTAGAAAAAAACAAGAAATCTTTACAGCTTGTTTGCATTTCATTTTGAAGTAATGTCAGAAAGAAAGAAAAAATTAAAACTGCAAAATTCTGTGTGTCAATTGGAAAATTATATCCAATAATCATTTTTCTGAATACCTCTTTTTATGTAGATTACATTAGCATTTTGAATTTTCAGACTCAGTAAATATCTGCGTGACATCAATGGACAGCGCTCATAGTTTGCAATTCTTATTTTATCTGGCAGCATTCAGCCTCTAGAAAAGATATCGCAACACTTCCCATCACTGCAAGCAAGGTCATGCAATGAGTGAAGTTTCATAGACATCTTCTTGTGCTGTTTGCGGAAGAACATTCTTTCGCACTGTTCGGGGCAGAACATGATCCACTGAAAATAATAGGGGAACGTGTTTCTCTTTAAACACAAATTATTATTATTAAAGTTGTTTTCAGTATTCATACTAACTTTTACATGTTATTTACATCTCATTACTTCAAATAAAATACCAAAATGTGAAGAAAATAATTTATTTACACCCGAAATAAACTGATAAAAATGCATTTAGAAAGTAGTTTGTGACTTGAGTACCAACTATACATATAAAATCTTAGAGGTTCTTTACTCTGTCAAACCCCTTAACTGAGTACATTAACTGAAGGACATTTCGCCATTATCTCACAGATTCATCAAAAAGTTAGTATTTGGAGGAGAGCTAGCCATTTGACAAAACATTCAACACTTTAGCCTATGTATTAGTAACAGCATGAATAAATGAAGCAGTTCTGTTAATTCACAACTTAGTCTTCATGTAGCTCTGTGTACATAGGGTCAGAGGAGTCCAAAAAAGAACAATGTGGTGGTTTTTTTGCAGTTTTCAAGAATGAATTTTTATTTTTCCTATTAAATTTTATAATCTTTAACATGGACAATATTAAACAGCTAAAGCACTGTGGTGACGGTCTAGAACAACCAAAATGAAAAAGAATGTTAAAGAATTTCATAAAGATAAGTATAGAAAAGATGGATTTTGTTGATTTATAAAGAATGTAAAAAATATTACCTGAAAGTTAATTGTGAATGTGGTAGAACTGTAAATAAGACTTCTCTCAAAAAACGTTTACAATCGCCAGTTCATAAAAATCTTATGACTGCTCAAGAAGAAAGAATTAGGAAAATTTTAGGTAACGAATAGAGTTCTTAAATTCATCCTAATGCATTTTATTTAGTTTATTACATTCACCTTTTATATAAAATATTAAATTTTATTTCCTTATGTTCACCTTATGAAGAAATAATTATTTTGAAAATTGGTAAACGCAATATAAAAAAATATTCATCTTTACAAATTTTTCTAAGTAATTTAAATGAAATTAAGGGATTTAGACCTGAAAAAGTGATTATAGTATGATGATTCAGTTGGTTCTCGGTAAGATTTCGCTTTCTAGTCAAGGAATGCGTGAAATTAGTGAGTGAGCTAGAAAATGAAAACTGAGCCAGAACCTACTGAATCATCCTACTTACCACCACAGTGATCATTGCAAAGTATGAAGAACACGAAATTTCTTTATACCACACAGCACATTGACTACAAAAACACTAAAGGACAATCCACACTGGACATGAGAGCACCATCACATCATGACAACATCCCATCAAGGTTTATTCACACTGTCAGGTGTGTCATGGCACGTTAAGTCAATTCACGTCATGTGATCCCAACTCGCATTGCTGTCCTTAAATGCTTCTTCATGAGAACTGCAGTATTCACAAGATGATTTTCAACTTTTTTATACTCGAAGTGCACATAAACAGCACAGTAGCTTATCTATGTGGACACTGGAGTCCACATTTGTACAAAAATGGCATTTATTGGGCTCAAATGGTTTGCAGCTTGCAGGGATACCATATATACATTAGAGAAGGAAGGCAGAAGTGCAAAACAGCGCAAAAGACAGTGTGGGTACGAAAAATGTCATTATTTGGTTCAGAAGGAGAATTCCACACACTATTCAAGGAGCTTGCGGAAGAAGAATCTGCATTTTATATTTTAGAAACCTGAAGCATCCGTTTTTTTTTATTTATTGCACCAAGCTGCACCCTGAATTGCTAAAAGGAACATGGTGCTATGAGCTACTATCACATCCGGTGAAAAATTGGTGTGTTTAACGTTTAGTTGTGAGTAAAGTGCAAATTGTTGTGGAATAGTCATATTTCCTCCAGTACCTTTCTCTTCAAGATCTTTAGGTTTTATTTACACTTTGTATTTGGTTATTAATAGTTCAAGTGCCTTATTTGTACTGAGATTAGCTAGTGAGTCTACATAAATATTGACCATTGATACTTGCAGAACTGTTTCAGGTACAATCCACAGAGCTACTTAACAATAAATAAGCCTGCCACAAAAACATATTTAAACAAGCAACTAGCAGTATCTAAAAGTTTCAATCCATTTCTTTATGAAACACTGCAAATGCATGACAATGTGCGAATAAATTCCACCTACTGATCAATCTGATTTTACACGCAATTCTTTTTTTTTTACTTCAAGTTGCAGCCACATTGCAATCCATTTCATTGTAAAATATTAAATATGGTACCAGTATTGTACACTTTATAAAGATAATAGAGGCGCAGCTGATATCATCCATGAAAACCACATCAAAACGAAATATGGAATCCGCACATGGCTGCATATTGAGAGGAAATGAGCTTCAGGGCCACGTGATCAACAACAGACGGATGACATCAGCCATCAAAACTTTCTTCCCGTGAAACTGTGACAGTGCTGTGACATGATGTGTCGTGACGTGACAGCCATTATGAATGCAACCATTTGAAATGCACTGCAGAGCATTTTGATAGGACGTAATGTGATGTGATATGAGTGACGGCCAGCATGAATTGGCCTTAATAAGCGGTTGGAATTTTACAAAGAAATAGTTACAGCAATCATCTGCATTTTGAGTTTCTGTACTATGGATGACGCTAAGTTTATGCACAAAAAGAAAGGATATGTAAGGAGATATGAAAATCCAGGTGCATTGAAAGTGTATAAGAGTGAAGTAAATGCATTTAATTTTACTCCAAATAACCTGTCCAAACCTACATAAATTCCTCATTAGATGATTTATATATTGGTTTGCATGTTTGTCAAATAATATGTAAAATGGTACACTGTAGGATTTGAGTATTATATTGAAAGGTGGAATACATTTCGCCTGTAGCTAGAAATCGAAACTTCGCCATGAGATGATCTTTAGCAGACATAGTATTCATGATTTAAATACCAAGACATGACACCAGTTATATATTTTTTGTGATTGGCACAATGCTTTGCCAGAATGTAGCTCATGAAGTACAGTTCGAGCTTCTCCACTCGCTATCCACAGTTTCACCCACAGCTGTTTCCATTTCTCTTTCATATGCTGTTGTTAATTGTTTGGCACCTGTTTCCAAACGATTATGACGAAAAATTTTACCATCATGTAATAGCTGCAGTGACGTACCTATGAGAATTACAGTGGCTGCGCTACTTTTCAAGATATACTTTGGCTGTCACGAAGGCATCAATAGATCTCTCTGTTGTCAAGGTAACGTCGTGACTGAGGCAGCCACTCTAGCAGATGAAGTAAAGCAGAAGTTCATTATATGTTTAAATGGTTCATTCATTACAAATTTGGAAACAAGTACTGGCTTTTCTTAATCTGAAAGTTACAATCTGCCCACTTTACACTCGTTATTTACATAGAGGTATATAGTACAAAAATACTTTAGAAGCTCCCCCAACGCTCCATAAGTGAAGTATGTTCTAATTTGTGCGAAAATTACAACTATTGCCGTATTTTCTCTCTTTACAAGTGAGAATCTGTCAACTACATACTACTCATTTAGGTAGTGGTATATACACTCCTGGAAATTGAAATAAGAACACCGTGAATTCATTGTCCCAGGAAGGGGAAACTTTATTGACACATTCCTGGGGTCAGATACATCACATGATCACACTGACAGAACCACACGCACATAGACACAGGCAACAGAGCATGCACAATGTCGGCACTAGTACAGTGTATATCCACCTTTCGTAGCAATGCAGGCTGCTATTCTCCCATGGAGATGATCGTAGAGATGCTGGATGTAGTCCTGTGGAACGGCTTGCCATGCCATTTCCACCTGGCGCCTCAGTTGGACCAGCGTTCGTGCTGGACGTGCAGACCGCGTGAGACGACGCTTCATCCAGTCCCAAACATGCTCAATGGGGGACAGATCCGGAGATCTTGCTGGCCAGGGTAGTTGACTTACACCTTCTAGAGCACGTTGGGTGGCACGGGATACATGCGGACGTGCATTGTCCTGTTGGAACAGCAAGTTCCCTTGCCGGTCTAGGAATGGTAGGACGATGGGTTCGATGACGGTTTGGATGTATCGTGCACTATTCAGTGTCCCCTCGACGATCACCAGTGGTGTACGGCCAGTGTAGGAGATCGCTCCCCACACCATGATGCCGGGTGTTGGCCCTGTGTGCCTCGGTCATATGCAGTCCTGATTGTGGCGCTCACCTGCACGGCGCCAAACACGCATACGACCATCATTGGCACCAAGGCAGAAGCGACTCTCATCGCTGAAGACGACACGTTTCCATTCGTCCCTCCATTCACGCCTGTCGCGACACCACTGGAGGCGGGCTGCACGATGTTGGGGCGTGAGCGGAAGACGGCCTAACGGTGTGCGAGACCGTAGCCCAGCTTCATGGAGACGGTTGCGAATGGTCCTCGCCGATACCCCAGGAGCAACAGTGTCCCTAATTTGCTGGGAAGTGGCGGTGCGGTCCCCTACGGCACTGTGTAGGATCCTACGGTCTTGGCGTGCATCCATGCGTCGCTGCGGTCCGGTCCCAGGTCGACGGGCACGTGCACCTTCCGCCGACCACTGGCGACAACATCGATGTACTGTGGAGACCTCACGCCCTTCGTGTTGAGCAATTCGGCGGTACGTCCACCCGGCCTCCCGCATGCCCACTATACGCCCTCGCTCAAAGTCCGTCAACTGCACATACGGTTCACGTCCACGCTGTCGCGGCATGCTACCAGTGTTAAAGACTGCGATGGAGCTCCGTATGCCACGGCAAACTGGCTGACACTGACGGCGGCGGTGCACAAATGCTGCGCAGCTAGCGCCATTCGACGGCCAACACCGCGGTTCCTGGTGTGTCCGCTGTGCCGTGCGTGTGATCATTGCTTGTACAGCCCTCTCGCAGTGTCCGGAGCAAGTATGGTGGGTCTGACACACCGGTGTCAATGTGTTCTTTTTTCCATTTCCAGGAGTGTATTAAAAAAGTACTTAAGGAGAATTTCCCCCACTGCTGAATAAATGTGCTGGTTATGTGAAGTATTTTCTAGTCCGTGCGAAAAATTGCAGTTCACTGCCAGGAAGGTAAACTTCTTCCTTTGCTGTTGGAAGTAACTGAAACACCAGCAGAAATATGCCTGCACCAGTACCAAAATATATTTCATCTGTTTACGTGCTTAATTTGAAGACATTCTTGAATGGAAAAAAGGAGTCTCCTAAAAAACCTAGCTTGTACATTTTCTTTTATACTTTATAGGCAGCTGACGGTGAGACTAAGTCACCTTTTAATTCTTTCTCACACATGTCGCTCTTTTTTAAGTTTTCTGCTCTGGCTATGAGTGGTATTTTGTTTTCATCAGATAATCAATGTGCTTTGAATATTCACTCCCATTTCCATGTTTCATGCTTAATTTGTGAATTATTGACAACGACAAGTCCCAGAAGCTCTCGTATGCATGAAGGTGAATAAGAACATTTTTACAGATGGCAAGATGCGAACCAAAACTAGCGCATTTGCAATCCGACCTCCTTGTCTACTTCTAGGGATGTTAAGCCACATCCACACTGCCACTGGAAACATGTTTCAGGTGGAAAAATTGTCTCCTGTCGTGTTTTGCGCCTGTTCCTAACTTCGTTTCCTGTCTTTGTTTCTGTCCACAGTGTTGGTTGGGGAAACGTTTCTCCTAGTGTATTCCTAACGTCTACAACGCTATAGTTTTCACATCGTCTGCTGCTATGTTGGGTGATGAGGGAATTGTAATGATGCGTGGTGCTGCACCGTCAATACTGGAAGCTGAATGCAAACAAAATGAAGGATGTTATCGTCATCGTTGGTGGGCGAAAACATATTATGGAAGAAGTGGTAGGAATAATTTGCTACAGGAGCTGAGTATGGAAGACAGATCAGGTTTCTGTAACTTCACTCATATGACATACAGTGAATTTGAATTTCCGGCAAATATGATAGCACCAATTGTTTCAAAAAAAGGCACAAACTTCAGGAAAGTGATTTCTGTGAACCAAAGACTTGTAGTTATTCTTGGTTTTTTAGCAATGGGAGAATCATTTCAGAGCCTGGTGTATTTATTACACATTTCAAAGCTAGCTATAACTCAAATAGTAGCTGAAGTTTGTGGAGCACTAGTGGAAGTACTGAAGGATTATGTAAAGGTAAGCAAATAAAAAATACTTTTAAATAAGCATATTATCTATTTTTTATTTCTTCTGTATTCCTTTACAAAAATCGTCAAACACTATTTCATCTACCACTTTGTTGTCATATCAATATGACAGGGGAATCAACATAAGTTGCTGATGCTCTGAAGCATCCGCATCCACTGATGACTCCAGACTTTCATAATAGTCTATTTGTTCACTTAATAGCACTTCCTCCAGTTTGATCATTGTTATGGTTCTTCATACCTGTGGCATTTTCCTCAACATTGGCGCCATGTACTGTCTGTAGGCACTACATTCATCATTTAATTGCTGTTCCTGTCGCTTTAGAACAGTACTTAATAATGTGAAAGCCACATTCTATGTTCCGTTGTCGGTCTTTGCACAGCCCACTCACCTTGATGATTTCCTTGGTTGAGAAGTCAATGTTGAAGGACCAGCAATGTCCTCTTCCTCATCGTTCCCACCATCTATCGAATCTTCCACAATCTTAAATCAAATTTATTTCTGTCAGATGCTGGAGACTGAAAATAACTAGCATGTGTGTTCACACAAATACTTCACTTCCTCCATTGTGTGGAAGCAATTGATAGCAGGCACATAGTCATACAATCCTCTGTTGCTAGTGGTAGCGAATTTTGGAACTGCAAAGGTCCATTTAGCTTTGTGCAAGGACAGCATCTATAGCTTTTTGTATGCAAGTATTCGTTGCTAAGGAAGAATTTCAGATGGCGATGTCTTCAAGAATGCGAGCTAAGTGAACTTACTAACAAGAATAAGCAGAGCTTGCCACAAGCTGAATGCCAGCCTAGGGGGCAAAGGCCCTACCCTTTATTTTCGTGCCAGACGACGTCTTTCCGTGCAAGAAAACATAATGAAACGTTACCCGGGAAAGCATATTCAAGGTTCCAAAAAAATAATTTTTAATTTTTGTACCGATTGTCTCGGGCGAGAATGGAGGAGGGAACGCATTCGGGATTATGGCTTCGGTTTTTCGCGTCTTTAGAAGAGCGATGTTGCTGCAACCAGAAAGGAACTCTTACAGCTGTGTGTCTCCACCATTTTTAAGGGGAAATGTTGGAGCACAGAAGCAATTTAGCCCTCAAGGAAGCTTCGATTCTTATGACAGACAGACAGGAGAGATATTCCCAGGAACATGGAGTCGAGATGACATTGCATCGATTTCTGCTGCATGCCAAAAAGTATCACACAAACCTTCTAATACAGACAAACAGATTCGAGAAGAATTTACAGATTTCTTTGTAAGCCCAGAAGGAAGTGTACCATGGGAAAATAACTATGGATGAATGTTATTGTATCCTGTTTTTTATTATTGTTTTTATAATTCTTCTTCCTTATGTCCCACAAAATGTCCTCTGTCTGGCAAAGTCATAGCAATTCCACTGTTCGCTGCATAGTCCACTCCATTTTCAACCAAAATCGATCAAAATACTCACGACATCACGACGCTAGACAGCTCGTGACAACTGACAAACACAACACAACATACAAACAAACACTTGAGGCTAGCAGCGGTGATGTATGGTAATGGGCCTGAAACACTGTTTCCTTTGATCTGTACTGACACTGCTACAGATTGATGTTTCCATGTTTCGAAACATGGTTGTAAACAGTGTGGATATCAAATAGGAGGAAACATGTTTCGAAAACAAGTTTCACACTCAGTGTGGACGTGATTTTGGACTAAACCACAATGATAATTTGCTTGTCACAGCTTTCTCCTGTGCCATAGGTCTCGTGAAACCTATAAACGCAATAACTCATTATCTGACATTTAACATCAATAAATTGTAGCTTTTCGAGAAATCCTCAATGTGCTAGTGTTTTGGAACAGCATTTATTTATAGGAGATAAGTTATAATATGGTTATAATGTAAGACATGCCAAATACTAGCTGGACGACATCCAATATGGCCTCACTAGGTCGATTCAGAACTGTGTTGTAGTAGAACTACATTACTATTCTGGTGTAAAAAGTATACTTAAATAGACAACATTACAATACGTACATGATTTTAAAATGGATGAGTAGATCACTTAAAGTGAAAAACAGATAAAATCGAAAAAGATGAGGCAAAATATGGCTTATTTACTACTGCAAAATCAATAAATCAATTTCAGTCTTTTAATACTAATGAGGTGCACACAATGATTTTATATTAGAGACAATTTCTGAAAGAACATAACCTTGTTGTTCATAAATTACTTTCATGCTTGTAAATAATTAGGTGTTAAAAACAGCAACCAGTCACATTATTTCAGATCGGTAAACTGCTGTTCCAAAAACTTTCCCTAGGTGGTGGAATGTACCAACATGGACTCTTTTGGCTATTGCGTGAAATATTCTCCCCATTTTTCGTAGAGTAATTTTTTATTAATAGAATAATAATACAAATCATAATTATCATTTTTTAATTGCCATTGACAAAAGTTGTACATACAGTGATAGCTTCATATTGCAGAAATGGAATGTAAAAAAGAAAACAAGCGTGTTTTCAGAGGCACACGACAAGGAAAGGTGTCTGTGTGATCCTCTAGATACGCTTTACCACTATAAAGTACGTCCAGACACATTTAATTCTGAGTTTACATGTTTCACGAAAGTGTGGATCTAATTTTGCTTTGGATGTGTACCTATCGCCTTAGCTGGTGAAAGTACAGCATTTATTTTATTTGATTGCATCTTTTGTACTATTTCAGCATGACAGGAAGGGTAGTGTTGTGAGAATAGCCGCAAGAGTCAGAGTAGTTGTGCTAGCCACGTCCAGTGAGGACTGAAAAAGTCGCTGTGAATATTCGCGGTCGCACTGATATCAAATAGCGTCCCTCATTGTTCTGTCACTTGCGCACGTCCTGTAGTGTATCATCGATAAGGCACATCCATTCTGACAGAGTTCCTAAATTCTTGTGGATCTTCGGTCTTTAACTCCTGCATTAACAGGAGATATATGCCCTCCCTTCAAAATGGTTCAAATGGCTCTGAGCACTATGGGACTTAAGATCTGAGGTCATCAGTCCCCTAGAACTTACAACTACTTAAACCTAACTAACCTAAGGACGTCAGACACATCCATGCCTGAGGCAGGATTCGAACCTGCCACTGTAGCAGTCGCGTGGTTCCAGACTGAAGTGCCTAGAACCGCTCGGTCACTGCGGCCGTCGTCCTGCCTTCACCCCTTCTTCCCAACCAGAGTCGAACCCAATTCCTGCTTCTGGTATTACCTCGTCGTTCTACCCTTCTCCTAACGGCTAAGGCGGGTACTTAAGGCAAATAATGCATAGGTAACTACGTCGTCCATGTATAAAATGCTGTGAAACTTAAACACAGATAATCATTTTCTTGTATCAACGGGACATAAAAGGAACACATTGTCCATAATGCTGTATAATGGTAACGTAATTTCATTATAGCTGCACAATATAACAATAACTGCTTAATAAAAACGAAGTTACACCTCTCACAAGTTTTAGTGAGAATAAACAGTAGCTTTACTAAAATATCACCTTTCACACTCAACGATGTAACTGACGCAAACAAGCCTGTGGTTCCGCGTATGTTCCCTTGGAGTACTAGTGCAGACTACACGTTAGGCTGCAGTCGCAATGGCACCGATATCGGTTGATTCCGCCGACAACCGACGTCATTCGAAGACTGCCGATCTTTTGAAAACAGTGCGTCACTACGTGTGAGGTCACAATGTAGCTCATCTCGTCGCCCGAGAGTTTGCTATTTTCGGTCACAAATGGCTAACACAGCACAATACAAAACATGGACAGTGGGAAAATGATGCATTCAGTCAAAGGAGTAGTTTGTGGCATCCTGAAAAGGAGAAACATCATAATCGGATATAACACTGAATCTATGGACTGAAATCGCAGGTTTACTGGAAACAGCAAGTAGGAAAAAATCATCATCAGAGATTTCAGGTGTAGATTATCACCTCGAAAAATAATTTGTTCAAGTGACAAGGATGGTTTTCCTTGCGCTTAAAGTTACTGTAGTGGGTCTTTTTGGGTTGTGGTAGGTGGACATTAGCTGTCTATAAATTATTGTTACTTCTTATTGGCGTTTTCATGCCAGTAGTCTAGTTATTCTGTACCGTAAAGTGGTTTGTGGCTTGCAAATGCGGTGCACGTATGTTTTTCCACTTTACAGAACTTTAGATGTGCAAAGTATCTTATTCGATAGTTCATGTATGTCTTTCATGCATATGCCGAATGACAGTCATTGAAGGTTACCTGATATATGACTGCACAACTTCAAATAAATTCAGCAAAACAGACTTCTAGTGCTTGCCTAGACATGTGATTTGAACTCTATTATAAAATCAGATATTCACATTGAAGATGCAATTCTGCCTCAAGTAAAACTAGAAGTGACACTCTGAAATTTTAAATCTGGTGATTATGTCTTTTCAATGATTAGGCATTTACCGCATTCTGAAAAGCGCAGTTTCAAAGTTTTTGTGAGATATGTTGGATGTTACTTACCAAGTCCAAAATACTAATTTAAAAGCTAATGTTTTCACTCTTGCGTCCCAAATACTACAAATTTTTTGATTTAGCCTATACAAAATTTTGGAGCTATGCTTCGTGGAAGTGCACTAAAAGACACTATAATATAGCTGATTGTTCTTACTAAAGGCTCTTCTCAAGTTGAAATAATACTGCCACCAGAAATCTTGTTATATCCTTTCTGAAATCCAATGGGCAAGTGTTTAAAGGACAGTGAAGTTTCCAGTACTAGAATCTGACTATCTGAACATACCTACTGCCAGTGTGGAGTTAATATACGCCATTCTGAGAATAAAGTAAGCTGCTGTGAAACCGCAAATCTACTTTTCATTAATTACATGATACTTGCTTATGCACAAACACATTTCGTGCATTCATTGTATAATAAAAACATCCACTTTCACCATGTACATTAACGTTTATGTGCACGTGGCCTAATTGGCAAAACCATTATACACCAAAGTTGTCAATGTAGCATATAAAACCTTTCTGCGAACAACATGTTTTGAAGAGATCCTTAGTGTGGTGTTCATTGAAACTACATATTTTCGTAATATATGGCTATTTCGTAAAGCTTCTCTGGTAATTTCAATAACTGAAGCCAGAGTATACAGTACTCGGACCGTTCTTTTCGAGACAGATATAGCTCATTAGGCATCTTTTAATAGCAAATGTCACATGGCAGCACTCGTCTCCAAGCAAAGAGGACTCATGGTATCCATCCCACCCATGGAGGTTACAATCTAACCTCCTTCATACACAGACTGGATACTAACCTAACCTAACAGGCTCAGCCCCGCCAAAAACTGACGAATGAGATCAGACACAGCGTGACCAAGCTGTCATCCGCTGTTATCGGGCGATCTCTGGAGAGAGGGTCTGACGATTGTTATCTGGGTCACTGAGGACGCAAGTGCATCGTGTAACAGGTTAATGAAAAAGTTGGCAGTTCCAGACCTGTACAGTTGGGTCGCAGGTGCAAAAGTGTACCTGTCAGTGCCTTTTTAGAAAGGAGACTGCAAGCTGGCTGCAGCGAACCACTTAAGACAGCTATTGGACGCTTCACTGAAGTTACGCCAGCAGTTCACACGAGCCTCACCTCACACCTTCACATCACAGTTGTTTCTAAGCTGGTGATACTCATAACATGCTGGAAGTGGAAGAATTTGCCATTGTCGCAGCTCTGGCTGTATTTAAAAAAAGGAAGAGGAGGACGGGGCCACAAAAGTTTTTTAATTTCTATTGTATGCCAGTATCATCGTTTGATCAGCTCTGTGCTATTTCGAAACCACAATTCAATGTGCAGGACACCAACATTAGAAAATACGTTTCTCTTGAGGAGAGGAATGCCGTGACTATGAGGTAAGAAGAAAATGAAATAATGTACTGAAGTGTAAAAATATTTATTGTTTCTTCTTTTCCCCCACATGTCATCAAAATACAATACTATTTATTACATGTAATCTGCAATGTGCCGAAATTCTATTCATTCCAGTGATGTGACGAAGCAGATCTATTAGACAGAAGGAGTAACAGATGGGTTGTCACATGATGATTGTTCCTAGGGCAGTGTTGACTGAGGAATGCGGTGACAGTGTATTTTTAGTTAATAAATCTGTTGTGCTGATTGTGGGCAGTGTGTCTTTTGATGTGGGATTTCTGGAAAAAACACTGTTTGGTTGGGATGAAACAGCTGATTTGTGTGTTGTGGAAAACTTTGCAAAACACGATTGGAAAGAAGCTGTGTTAAAGACTGGCGTGAAGATTTGTACCTAGCAAGTAACTTGTACCAGTTGAAAGGTTGTTACACTGAGTCACAGCGCCAGAGATCGCGCCATAGTGTTTTATTCCGCCGCCTCCACTGGCAGTGCTTGTTCAGAAGTTGTGTTAGTGCTTTGCTGAGAGGATGTTGATAGCTGTATTATTTGAGGCCATGTCGTGTGCAGTTGTTTTGATGGGCTAGACAGCAGATGTTGTTCGAATGGAGATGTTGTAATGATCAGAGTGTATTTTTAGTCAATATATATGAAGGTAAAAAACATTTTTTTATTTTTTTTTTTAATTTCCTAACTAATAATGCCTCTTGGTCACAGGTTCAGTCAACAAAGCATCTGGCTTGTGTTCATGTATTAGACTGTAATTCGGGTTTCTATGTGCAATTTCAATTTTATTTAATTAATTCAGTGTAAGTGGTATTTAAAATATCTTGTCTTATTGAGGAAGAACCGTGCCAGATGTGTACGTTGAATCACACTTCCACACACAGAACAGTTACACTTGTGCTTTGTTGTTCGTAGTTTTTGTTTCGTAGCTTTTATAGTTGCTGGGGACTTAATTAATTAATTGTGGTAACGGAAATTTCCTTTCATTCTTTGTTGTTATTCTATGCAGTCAGATTGCGTACCAATACTAGTCAGGGCCAACTGGTTACGAGACTTCGTAATCGGACAGTCAGCTACTAAAATTAAAATTATTTGCATTGTATTTAATTAAGCCCCCATGCACGTGGCGAACGCTGCTTCGGATCTTCCTTTGGAAAGCTTTTGATAGTAAAATAGCAGACAGTAGTATTGTTGAAATAATTTGTAGTTTAGTAATTGTAGTCTATATTGCATGTGTAGATTTGGTAATGAACATTTGTAGTTGTCTTGTCTTTCTTCTAATGGTATTTTTGCAGAATTTAATTTTTGATGACTTGTATACGCGTTTGAAAATTTTGTGCAATTATAAAGATTTCAATTGTTTGTTAATCGTGTTTGAGAGAAGCATTTCGTGTGAATGGTACTGTTGGTGATAAAGTGTCATATTGTGTGTAATTTTCGTATATTGACGAGTTTTGTATGTATTGTAAATGATTACGCGATCGATGAAAAAGGCAAAAATGATGGATAGGAAGAATGACGAAAATGTTAACATGGCGAACTCGCCAACACAGGAGAACAGTAAGATGAATAATGAAGTAGAAAACAATTTAGTAAGTCGGGAAAATAGTCCAGAACCAGTTCAAAATTTTTCTCATTCAAAAAATTCACAGAATACGAGATTAACGATAGAAGATTCTGAAATAGTATCGAACACAGATAGCTTTACGGCTATGACGAAGGAAGTTAGTTTTATGGGAAATGTTAGGGGCGAAAAGAATTTTGAACCAGTTAATATGGAGCAGTTGATGGGTGCTATATTAAATTTAGGATCACAGTTAGGATCTGAATTAAAAACAGTGGCAACACTGTTAGAAACTGATATGGGAACAATGGAAACACGGTTAGACTCACTGGGATCACAGTTAGGATCTGAATTAAAAACAGTGGCAACACGGCTAGACTCACAAATAGGAACAATTAAAACAGAGATGGAAACAATGGAAACACGGTTAGACTCACGAATAGGGACATGTTTCAAAAAGATGAAAGATGAATTAAACAAAGAAATCAGAGAAGAAGTACAACAGATTTTGAATTCTCACAATAATAGATTAATTGCAATAGAAATTAGACAAAAGGAACAGGATAGAGAACAGGAAGAAAGAGATCGCATGATAGTACAAAAATTTTCAGAGTTAAATTTACAACGTGCACACGACAAGGAAGAAATATTTGAAAGAATCGAGGAATCCGTACCAGATGACAGAATAAATAACCTAACACAACAATATGAACAGTTAACTACTAAATGTGTTAATACTGAAACCCGAGTCGCGACACTTACGGAAGACGTAAATAAACAGAAAGAACAAATAGGTGACTTATCGGAAAGAGTTAAGGAGATTTCAGATAAATTGACAAGTCTTAGTTTAGATGGGGACAGAGATTCAGATGATACAGCTCCATTGCAATTTGCAGAAACAGAAGAGTACCAGAGCATAAGTAAACATGTTGAAAATCGGGGAAAGCTTAATGAACGCGTTAAAAGGGAATTTGAGGCATTATGAAAGCAAGTCAAACAAATTGAAGGCGAAATCGTAGGAAAAGACAGCAGAAGAAATTTAGAATCACAGATAGCAGCTGGTTTTGAAGAAAATAATTTATTTCATTTACGAGATGCAACAAGAGAGCGCCAGGCGCGCGAACTTGACAATAATCGACATTCGGACTGGGACAGGCGCGGTAGGTCTTTGTCGCCACGAGGCGAAAACTTTGACTATAAACACTTTTTAACTGTTCGTAAATTTAAGATGTTTAGCAATTCTAAGAATGACATACATCCATGTTCATGGTTAGATCAATTTATGTACGCACTTCCACCAAATTGGCCACTAAGTCACAAACTGGAATTTATGTGTGGATATTTAGAAATCGAACCAGCGACGCGGATGCGCGCACTTATTAGAGATTGTAATAATTTCAATGATTTTTATCATGCATTTCTATCGGCATATTGTTCCGAAAACACGCAAGACAGAGTCAAAAATAGTCTTATTATGCAGCGTAATTTTAAACAGTCTGAGTTCCGCACGTCAGCAGAGTACTTTGAAGACATGATTCGAAAGAATCAGTTCCTTTCCAACCCTTATAGCCCGACTGAATTAATTCGCATTTGTTTAATTAAGCTGCCACAATCGATAAGACACATTGCTTTAGCCGGAAGATGTAAAGGTCCTCAGGGGATTCGCTACACTAAGTGAATATGTGCCGTAGCGTGCACAGGGCCCCAAGCTGTAGTGGTGCTATTTCCCTTTTAGTTTTCTGCACCGCTGCCTACTCTTTTACTATTCTTTGTATCTATCAAAACAACTCTTCAACTATCAATCTATCTAGAGAGTCGGTAAAGAATAACCGGATATGACTAGTTTACCCAAAAGTGATTTCAGAAATTTCCGTTTGGACTTACTGTATCTTCAGCAGCATTCATTCGTAGTTTAAATGAAATTTTACCTGTTTATCTTCGTGACAATATTACTTCATATGTTAACGATATTCTTATTGCTAAACGTTCTTGGAGTGAGCACAACAAAATTTTGGATTCATTATTACGTATTTTTGCAAGAGTTGGCATTACAGTGAACTTGGAAAAATCTGAATTTGGTCGTTCTCAGGTGAAATTTCTTGGTCATATTACTTCTACAGAAGGTATTCTTCCTGATCCAGAGAAACTAGACTCTATTCGTAATTATGCTGTTCCTACTACAAAACGTGATGTTCGTAGTTTCCTTGGTGTCTGTAATTTTCTTAGACGCTTTGTTAGATTGGAGGATTTGGCCACACCTCGTTTATGTGAACTATCTGGAAAGAATTCTAATTGGTGTTGGGATGAGGAAGCTCAATCAGAATTTGAACAACTTCGTGATGCTTTAGTTGCTGCTCCACTTCTTTCACATCAGGATTTATCTACAGATTTTTGTTTGGCGACGGACTCATCATAAAAAGGCCTAGGTGCACATTTATTTCAAGAGATAGAAGAAAACGGCGTTGTAGTACAGAAAACTATTGCATTTGGAAGTCGTGTTCTCTCTAAATCAGAAAAGAATTATTCGATTACGGAACTTGAAGCTTTGGCTGTTATTTGGGCTTTCACAAAATTTCGCATATTTTTGTATGGAGACATACTAAGGTTTACACCGATCATCGAGCTCTGGAATTTCTTATGTCAACAAAACTAACTCATGGAAGATTGTCACGATGGGCGCTGTATCTACAGGAATTTGATTTTAGTATTGTTTACATACAGGGTTCTTCAAATATTATTGCTGATGCTTTATCATGTGCACCTATGGGTTTGAAACAAGGTGCTGAGGAGCACTGCAAGGAAAACAATTATTGTTTGATGTATATTCAAGGTGCTGCGTTTGAAAATTTTATTTCGTCTTCGCTCCAGAGCATCGCTAAGGAGCAAAATAAGGATACAATCTGGAAGGACATTAAGGAGAAGTGGATGAGAAAGGAAAGCGTAGTGATTAGACAGTATTATTTAGTTCGCAATGATATTCTTTTTAAACGAAAATCGGTCGACAACTCTGTTTGGTTAGTTTGTATTCCTGATGAGTGGGTTAATAAATTGATTTGGTATACACATTTCAGTTATGCACACTTTGGTCCCAGAAAATGCTTTCATAAATTACGAGAAAATTGCTGCTTCAGTAATATGGAAAAACGTATTCGATCTGTTCTTGCCAAATGCAAATTATGTCGAAAGGCTAAGCCGTCAACTATTTCTCACAGAGCACCCTTGTTTCCTATCATTCCAGCGAAATTAAAGGAGATGGCTGCAGTCGATTTGTTCGGTCCAGTGGTTCGTTCTACTAATGGTTTTGCGTACATTTTGGTAGCAGTGGAATTGACATCAAAATACATGTGTTTTACACCTTTAAGCAAAGCAACAGCTCGTTCAGTATCTAATGCTTTCATCAAACATTTTCTTAAAGAAGTGGGTCATGTTGATAAGGTTATATCAGATAATGGATTACAGTTTCGCTCTAAAATTTGGCTTCGTACTCAATGGCGTCGTAAGATTAAACCAATTTTCATTTCACTTTTTCACCCTCAATCTAACGCTTCAGAGAGATGGATGAAGGAAATCAATAAATTGCGTCGTCTTTATTGTCATCAGAATCACAGAACTTGGGATCAGTATCTCCATATTTTTCAAAACATTCTGAATGAACTCCCTAATGATTCAACTTCTTTACCGCCTATACTGATATTAAAAAATAAAGCACCGACAAATCGCATTTCTGAACTCGTTCCTTTTCCACCTACACGGAAACTGCGGCATTCTGAAGTTGTCAACCTGGCTCTACGAAATATTGCATTTGCGGCTGCTAGCAGAGAGAAATCAGCTAAACTTCCTGGTCGTTTAAAAACCTTGTCAGTTGGTCAAAAGGTGTTAATTAAGTCTCACCGTTTGTCTCACAAAGGAAAAGGCTTGTGTCGCAAATTTTTCCTGCTTTATAGCGGTCCATATAGAGTTCGCAAAATTATTCATGATAAAACTGTCGAAGTAGAAACTCTCATATCTCGACGCTCTAAGGGAATACATCATACATCGAACGTTAAAATTTTTGTGGAATGACATACTTTTGAGAAACTAACAGTTATATGTAAAGACACGGAGAGTACAAGGATACCGCGCCGTGTTCTGGCGGTGGCACATACTGAAAGCAACAGTCAAGTCTGCGCGCCGTACAAGGCAGTCGTTGACCGCAAACAATTACTTCCTACGTCACGCGTACCTACAGCTGATCGAGCGCTCAGTGCGAATGCACCGACAGCCGTAAACAAATACCCAGTCTAATTTCTCTGATTAAATTAAGTATAAAGCTATAGTGACTTGATAAATTATGTTATTAACGTTGATTATTTTTCAGGATACAGTTGTATAAAATATTTAAGAACTTCAGGTAAATTCTGTGTGTGTCCGACGTTAAGAGGACTTGCTATCGAGAAATTTTCAGGAAGAATGTAATTTCGAAGAAGAAACTAATAAACTAAAAAGGTAACTATTAATTGAGTTTATTTTTCAGGTAACATATTTCCACTTAGGTACGTACTTCAGACGTAATTTGCTGCTCGCGATTACGTGATTCATGCTTTGTGTTAAATATCATGTTCTATGAATTTACTTGTGAAGCGACGTGCTTGCGTACATTAACTGATTTGACAATGATTGATTAATGAACAGGGTTGTTATTTGTGTATATTATGCATTGCATGGCTACACTGCTTTTTCACTGATGTCATATTTTTTAAATTATGTGCCTGCTGTGCTTATTTATTTAAATTATAATTGTCACCTGATTAATTGTGCTGACGGTGGTTATGTATGTAAGTTATACTTTGTGATTTATCTGCTTGCGCCTTCATGTTTGCTTATTAAGATTACATATGAACATTTATTTGTTTGTGCTGATATGATGCTAATGACCTGTTTATTATGTAAGATACATATTTGCTGCTTTGCGTATGGATTGCATATTTATACATTTCTTTTTGTTGTCGTAACTACTCTTTAATTTGGTATATAGAAATGCTGATATGCGGTGTACGAACATGGAGTTTAGGTCACACTATGGTATTAATTAGAGATTGTTCGCTTGGCAGAGCCTCGTTGTAGGAATTGTGCTGCATCCACTTGTTGACATTCTGTTCTCCACTGGTATATTTACTCGTTATTGCATGTTTTGCTTACGCTCAGTGCCGTATATTTTTAAGATAAGATAATGAACTGCTATAATTCGACGAACGACATTAGTACAAGAAACTTCATAGAAGTCACATGAGCTGGAGGTTTTATGGAAGCTGTATAAATTTATGCTAATAGGAAGGAAGCTAACGACATGGCATACCAACACTAGGTTTAGACCATTGACAGTTATTACACTGCATTCTTCATGAGCAATTGAAATAGCAAGTGACGACACAAGAAATACTCCACATGTTTGCTTCTGTTTTGCCATGATTCTTAAAGTGGTGTACACACTGTGAATTATTACTATCATTCACACTCTGTACTCGTACTTACTTACTGAAAGTTATTCAAACAAAAGGCTGTTAGAGGTCATGTATGCATTTCTTTTATTTAATGATGGACAAGGTAACCAAAATGTATTTTATAATTCATAATGAGTAGAAGATTTGGGTCAGGTGGATTACACAGAAGTTGTGTGTGGACATTGTGTCTTCGGATTGTATGGGATGATGAATTGAAGTTTGCACTAGGATTTTATCTGAACTTGTTCGAGGAGACTGACTAGAGGAAAGAGTTGTTATGGAAGTGAAATGATATTGGCCATAAGGTTTGTATGTGTCAACGTATTAAAGAGGTATTATTGAGGTATTGAGACTGTGTGAAGTTGATGATTATTGGAGTTTTGGTGGACAAGAGGTAAGGTAATTGTTATTGATGATAAGGTTTATATGTATCGATGTAAGAGGTATTATTGAAGTATTAAGATTATGTGATGCTGATGATTATAGGAGTTTTGGTGGATAAGAGGTAAAGTAAGTGAGGAGCATATTTTTTTGTTGGTTTATATGGAACAAGGAGGATGAAGATGGCAGACTAGAACACTCAAGTAGAAGGTAGATTGTCTACACACACACTTTGTTACATCAATAAGCGGTATATACTTTTTTTGGAGAGAGGAAGTATTTGAATATCTTGGCACATTGACAGTTGTTCAGCAACTGTACATTTTGATTTGGCTTGGCAAACATTGGTCTTGACATGATGACTATGATGTTGACTAACTATTATTGACTGTTATACACTGTTGCCACTACTACTTGATACACATGTTGAACATCAAATTTTGACAGAATTGCATTTACACAGTTAACACTATTCAATTACACAGTAGTATTTAATGTGGATGAAAGATGAGTGAGTGTGTTTTGTGTGTTTTCCTTTCCTAATCCCAAATGATTGGTACCGAGCTATCTCCTAAATATTATTTTACTTGTTTGTTGTGGCTTGCACTGACACCCATAAATATTATATGTTTACTGATATTTGTGTATTTGTAATATTTAATATGACAATTATCTGATATCATTTTATGTTTAGTGTAAGAGCATTGATGATAATTTTGTAAAAGCAATTGTGTGTGCATTCAATCTGTTGTTCATGCCTGCACCTGTTCAACATCAATGGCTGCCACTTGGAAATGTTTAATTTGTGCTAATGAACTCTGATGAACTGTCTGATTAGTGATAGTGAATATTATGGACTGTTACCTGCACTTGTGAACATGATGGGTGCCACTTGGAAATGTTTAATTTCTGCTGATAAACTCTGATGAACTGTCTGATTAGTGATAGTGAATATTATGAACTGTTACTTGCACCTGTCAACATTACTGGGTGCCACTGATGGAACTGCTTCTACTTACATAATGTCACTTGTTGCTGTCTGCACCTGTTCAACATTGCTGGGTGCCACTGTTGGTGCTGTTTAAATACTGCTGATGAAATGTTATGAGACAGCTATTTGCACCTGTTGACCATTGCCAAGTGCTACTGTTGGAACTGTGAACTACTCTGAGGAGTGCCACTTGTTTATTGAAATATTGAAAGGATTTTATGTGAATATTTGTGTAAACTGATTTTTTTGTGTATTTACTGTTTATGAAATGTTGTGAGGTTCCTACCTGCACATATTCGTCATTGCTGACGCTATTGATTGAATTGCTTAAGCACATGATACTTGTGTAAACTATTATGTACAATCACATGTATGCAAGCATTTGTATTCCTTACTGTATTTTATATATTAGGTTATTGAAGGGTCAGTGCAAAGCCAAAATTTATCTAGTAATGTTATATTTACTTATTAATATTATCTTCTATTTTTGCCTGTATTTTTTTGACGAATTTAGTGGTATTTTCACCACCAATGCTGGCAAAAATACCATCAAATTCTAGCCCGTGGAGGAAGGGCATATGAAAGGTGGCTACACTGAGCACACAGCGCCAGAGATCGCGCCATAGGGTTTTATTCCGCCGCCTCCACTGGCAGTGCTTGTTCAGAAGTTGTGTTAGTGCTTTGCTGAGAGGATGTCGATAGCTGTATTATTTGAGGCCATGTCGTGTGCAGTTGTTTTGATGGGCTAGACAGCAGATGTTGTTCGAATGGAGATGCTGTAATGATCAGAGTGTATTTTTAGTCAATATATATGAACGTCAAAAACATTTTATTATTTTTTTGTAATTTCCTAACTAACAATGCCTCTTGGTCACAGGTTCAGTCAACAAAGCATCTGGCTTGTGTACATGTATTAGACTGTAATTCGGGTTTCTATGCGCAATTTCAGTTTTATTTAATTAATTCAGTGTAAATGGTATTTAAAATATTTTGTCTTATTGAGGAAGAACCGTGCCAGATGTGTACCAACAATCACACTTCCACACACAGAACAGTTACACTTGTGCTTTATTGTTCGTAGTTTTTGTTTCGTAGCTTTTATAGTTGCTGGGGACTTAATTAATTAATTGTGGTAACGGAAATTTCCTTTCATTCTTTGTTGTTATTCTATGCAGTCAGATTGCGTACCAATACTAGTCAGGGCCAACTGGTTACGAGACTTCGTAATCGGACAGTCAGCTACTAAAATTAAAATTATTTGCATTGTATTTAATTAAGCGCCATGCACAGTTCATATTTGGCTTAGCACTTCATATCTTTAGGGATATCTCTTAAGTCATTGACTAAAGATAGTGAAAACAATCTGCCCTCATCTGAAGACTGCTCGTCTGAATGCTCACGTCGCTCGATATTTTTGTGTAGAGCATCACAAAGCTTATTGATATCAGACTGATTTCCATCTGTGCTGCTAGGCTTCCATTTCCTCTACGCTCTTTGTTCACCGGTAGCCTTACTATGTCGTTCATATCTCTGACCCTTTTCAAATTCCCCTGCATCTTGCGAAAAATCACCATCATCAGGAATGTTCAGTACCATTCTGGGAACGAAAAGCAATATTTGTTCGAAAGTATTTGTCTGTTGCTTCCACAACGCTGTTGCACGTTACTGACACGAATTTTACACAAGAAAAGACTTTCACTCTTATAAAGAAAAAGAGATGCAACATTACTTACAGTTTGTTTTCCAAAATTGGGGTAAAAAACGAAAGGATTTCAGTACAAATATATTTCGCCCTTCTAGCTCTAGCAGAACCTGATTTCGAATTTCTTGTCTTACGAAAATATCTCACAAAAGAGAATCTCAAATTTTTCCATTCCTTTTGTAAACCATTTTCTGAAATTCAATGTGGAAAGAATATTCCACAGAATAAAATATAAAAAGCATTTCAATTTTGAAATTAGTGTTTATATCTCCACAGTTATCTTGGATCAGGATGTACCATGACAGATTTATCCTACAGCTTCAGACTTGGAATTATATATCTAAAATAATAAACGATGTGTGTATGAAGATTTGGGACCACTTGAGAGACATCACAATGCCAACACAAAGTAAAGAAATATGGGAATAAATTGCCAAGGGAATTTTTTGCAGCAGCTGATTTTCCGAACTGTATTGGAGCAATGGACGAGAAACAGGCGGAAATGATTCAACCTAAAGACAGTGCATCAGTGTTTTACAGTTGTAAAGGCTAGTTTTCTATTGTTCTCCTCGCTGTCTGATTCTAATTATTGTTTATCAGCAGTAGACACTGGGAATATGGAAAAAGTTCGGATCCGTCTCTATTCAAAAATTGTTATTGGTAGAAAACTTGAGAAAGAGAACTGAATCCGTCATTCGCATGCCCACTGCCTGGGACAGCTGAACCAAAAATACCATTCGTATTTGTTGCAGATGAGGCATTCGCCCTGTCACATAACGTAATGTGTCCATTTGCAGATAGAGCCATACAACTGGGAAAGAGAGTATTCAATTATCGTTTCACTAGAGCCAGAGGTTTTATGGAGTGTACTTCTGGAAAACTGTCTACCAAATGGCGAATTTTCCACCGACCTTCGAACGTTTCACTTGATGTTGCAGAAAACATTGTGAAAGCGTATGTCATACTTCACAATGTTGTTAGAGTTTGTGATAGTTATAAGTTGAAAGATATGCTACAGTAGGAAGATTTAAATGATTTCGACAGTGAAATGATTACCAGCGGCAGACCAAACACTACAACAGGTGTAAGGAACAAGTTCGTTGAATACTTCTACAGTGACACTGAGAAACGTATATCGCAGTACTCACATGTGTAAAACTGAAGGAGTATCTTATGTACTATGGAATTATCATCTAACACAGCAGACTAGGAATTAGTATTGAAATTTTGTTACTTAATTTACAAAAATAAAAAAAGCACTCCGCCTTCAGGCCACAAGTAGCCCATCGGGATCATCCGACCGCCTTCTCATCCTCAGTTGACGATGTGGATAGGAGGGGCGTGTGGTCAGTACACCACTCTCCTGGTCGTTATGATGGTTTTCTGTGACTGGAGCCGCTATTATTCGGTCGAGTAGCTCCTCCATTGGCATCACGAGGCTGAGTGCACCCCGAAAAACGGCAACAGCGCAAGTGGCCTGGATGGTCACCCATCCAAGTGCCGGCCACGCCCAACAGCGCTTAACTTCGGTGATCTCACGGGAACCGGTGTATCCACTGCGGCAAGGCCGTTGTCTACAAAAATAAAGGCAACCATTTACACTTTCGGTACTGTTTTTTTTTAATCAAGTAGAAGAACGTTAAGCCTCATTTCGTTGAAAGAATAATTAAAAATTTAATGGTACTCATTCTTACCTCTATTTAAGCTATTGTGAAACAAAACTCATATGAAACTGTTCTTCCAAGAACCGACGGAAGAAGGCATCGAACTAATGTAACTAACTGTGTGTTCCATAGCTTCTTAACAGAATATTTTATGTATTGCTAATAAATACACACAAAGTTTAAATAAAAGCGCCTCAAGTGTTTTGTGTTTTTGTTTATAACAGCACTAATTAAGCTGCACAGAAGGAATGAAATTGTACCATATGAGAAATATCACAAATGAGTTCTGTTGAAAAAAAATGTTGTAAGCTATGAAAATGAAATTCTTATCGATCATTTTCTCCTCTTCCTGGGGCAACGTCTCGTAGTTGGCGTTATAAACCCTGCATAATTCCTTCCATGCCTCAGCTTTCTTGTTTTTATTAGGATAATCTGCTTTTGAGGAATCCCAAATTGAATTTCGAGCATAAATTCTTCAACATCTCTATTTTCTTTCGGCGCGACAATAATCTGCCAATTGAAAATAAAGGCTGACAATGGACACCAAGAGTCGTCTGCTCTGCTCACGCGCTCTCGTCTTCATGCATGTATTATGCTCGGTTTACACTAGCAAGTTATTGCAGCAATTTACTTGCGCGGAGTAACTTGCGGCGCGATTTGCGAGTGTAAACATATCGTCAAGTCGACTTGCGACTGTAGCAATTTATTGCGGAAGTGACTTGCTGCACGTTTTCCGCTTCCAGTGTGAACACCATGCAAGAAGTATCTGCAAGTAACTTGCAGCTTTTAGGATTTATTTCTATTTCCTGCAAGTAGGAAGCGCAAGTTATAGTAAGTATGTCGTCTCCATAACATTCATATTTAACATTTTACTTAATGTGGTGACTTAATTTTATGCAACCATCTTACGTATTATGTGCAAACAAATTTCAGAAATGGAGGGGAAACGGGAATGGATGAAGCAGGATACAGAACATTTTATTGAAGCCGTGGAGAGCTACCCCGAAATACGGAACGTGCATAACCGAGAGTTTAAAGGCCCGTCCACACGCAACGATCTGTCTGCGCAGATGTCTGCGCACATCACATCTGCGCAGACAGATCGTTGCGTGTGAACAGAAGATTTGCACCAACCTGAGGTGTGTGCAAACCTGGAAGTTGGAGTTGGAGGTTTGAGCGAAACCTCTCAAATCTGTCGGTTCAAACCACATCTGCGCAGACAAGTTGGAGCGTGTAGACAGGAGATCGTCGCAAATCTGGCGCGAAACAGCTGTTTGCTCAGTCTAGTGTTTGTATTTGTGTGCACAGGGCATTAAAATGGCTGATACTCGTCAGTGTTCTCGAGAGTTTGTAAGTGAATTCATTGAAATATACAGAAACCACCCATGTTTGTCGAAGATTAAAAGTAAAGAATATAGTGACCGAGACAAAAAGACAGCAGCATACAATGCTCTAATTGAAAAATTGCGGGCAGTTGGCGCCTCGGCAAACAGAGAAACGGTAATAAAAAAATAATTTCGTTGCGAACTGGCGAAATTATTTGCGGATGGATGTCGAAACTTATAATTATCTCTTAAAGCATGTAACCCCTCATATTACGAGAAAAATACTTGTATGAGAAGGGAAATTTCTCCTCATGAACGCCTGGCAGTAACATTAAGATTCCTAGCAACAGGAAGGAGCTACAATGATTTGGAATTTTCATCTGCAATATCGAAACAAGCATTGAGTGAAATAATACCCAACACATGTGAAGCTATTTACGCTTTCCTGAAAGATGAGTTCATGAAGGCAAGTCAAGTAAATTAGTCTGTCAGCGAACTGTTTACCGAAAAGAGTTATCCAAAGTTCAGAAATCTAGAAGATCTGGTGTAGGAGTAGATCAAGTATACCAGCCAACGTTATGGTATTTTGATCTACTTGGCTTTCTTAGTGATCAAGAAACGCCAAGACCAAGCAGGAGTACAATTGAAGATGAAATTGGAGTGCCAATGTGCGAGGAAATGGAACACGAGGTAATGTAAAACAAAACTGGTTCGCCCTGCAGCTCTCGCAGTAAATTTACGTGAGAAAACTGCTTTCGCTTTAGCAGCCACTGTCTGCACCATTTTGACCGCTTTCTCTGTTTCCTGCGGTTGGTCTGAATGTTTTTTGCAACACAAGTTGTGAACACAGACCACAACAGAACTTCCTCCATTTCTATTTTTCAAAATAACTGAATTAAATTTTGACGTTTTCGGGGAGCGTAGTCGCTTGCCACTGATATTTCTTTTCTACACCGACAGATGGCGGGCGAGTAGTAGATTGGGGTTTGTGTCGTGTGAACACACCACATTTGCAGCGATCTTTTGCATGTACAGACATCTGCGCCGATGTCTGCGCAGACAGATCGTTGCGTGTGGACCGGGCTTAAGGATAGAGTGAAGAAGATGAGCGCTTTAAATGAAATCTCGTCGATATTCGACACATCTATAGAAGAAGTACATAGAAAGTAGCATAACTTGAAGACACAACGCCTTTGCCACCTGCATCCACTCGCTTGTTGTTTTAGGAGTCTAGAAAAAGACGATGTGTAATTATTACATGTTCTATTTACTTAGCTTTTCACTATCCATTTTATGAGCATTAGAAAAAAAAACATTTTTATAAGCATATCATTCTGTAAAATGCAGTTTACTTGAATAAAAATTTAATTTAATTGTTGTGTTTTCACATACCTTCAAATAATTTTCCCTTTTCAAGACGTTAAAAAAGGCTCTACATACATCGGGTACGATCAGAGAAATCGTGCAGACGGGAATATGAAACAAGTACATTAGGGACTTGTATGAGTCTCCTACAAAGAAATGATTTCAAAATTCAAACTTTTTTTGGTTGTATGTTTCACATAAATAAATGAAATGCCTATTTTATTCGTAGCTCACCACTAGCTATAAATCATAGAGTGACTAGCAAACGTTCCTTTGCTAAAATAGCAGAACCGAAGTTTGTGTCTCGTTTTGATATGACGGGCGCTATTAACATCAACAAATACTCAGGATCATTTGCGGACATTCTGCAAAAGTATCCACGCTCTCGATACTAAGTTCTTGCAAAAGGTTATTACAGGCACCATTTTGCGATATTCTCATTATCTACTCTCTAACCAAAATACTTCTCTTTTTCTTTCTCACGTTTTGCATTACAATTACAAGAGCTGCAGCATATCTCACCCGCCTACTTGTCATTTTACACTTCAGCTGACACTCGTAGTGGTACTGAAAGCATATGTAAACAGTATCAGCAAGTTGTTGACGCAAGTTTCTTGCCAAAGAACTTGAGAAGAATCTTGCTTAATTCTTGCGCTGCTGTGTAAACACAGCTGCAAGCGGCTAACAATAACTTGCAACAATAACTTCTGCAAGCGACTTGCTAGTGTAAACCCAGTTTTAGACTCTGTTTAATGCGAATAGCAGGCGATTCGCTGAACAGCCGGCGTGTCAGCTGCAGAGAGTCTAAGCACCTGCTGACGCGCGCTCGTCTGAAAGCTCTCATTTGACCGCGTGTTGTGTAAATCGATCCAGCTCACTGCAGCCGGCTCGCAATTTATCGTCTAAAAGGGCCCTTAGGTGTGTTGTGTAATACGGGCTAACACTACATTGCTTACATCACACAGACGTGCTCTCAGACCTTTATTTATTGTACGTAACGACGTTTTGTGAACAGGAGGTTAACGCGGCTTAAACGTTTACGTTCGCGCCATATTCAATCGGTCGATTTCAGCCGAACGCCAGTTATACCGTACTCATTGTAGTTGCTAGTGGACTAGGCACCTGTGCTTTCATCACAACAATATCTTAGATTAGAGAGATGGCGGCAAGTGTGTTTACTTGTAACGCGCGTGGATCGACTGTAACGAATTGTGTGTTCATAGCGAAAGTATTGAAGGTACATCAAGAAACAGCAGTTTATAGTTCATGTATTTATAGTGTGCAGATCATGTTCGTTTCGGAGGTTCTGTAATGACTGTCTGGAGAGTTTCGTTAATACGTAATTGAAGCAGTTACACTCTATCGGTTTTCACGTGATGTTTTACAGTGTTCTTATGTTAGATGATGTATATGTTTTATTTGTGTTTGCAAGTAAACTATGTTACAAATATACAGCAGAAACTGATATGTGTGATTATTGACTACTTGGTGACAGATAATTTCGAAGTATCTGTTAATTGATTGTATTTCGTCTGCCAATTAGTTAAAATCTCGGCAAATACATCGTTCTAGTAAAATGTGTTGCCATCGAAAATCAGTGGCCTATCACTGTTATCGTTCTCGGATATGTTGCTAAGCAGAGCCACTGCCAAGCAACTGCACTTTATATATCTGACTTTTACCTTATTTTAAGCCATTTCACGTGGGGTTCATTTGTTCGCGGTATAGTATATTATTGACTCTTCATCAAACCGCTAAATAAGCATTGCCTACACTAATGACAGAGCATTTAGTTTCGCCATTCATAATCTGGTAAAGGACGCGCACATGCCAACGGCAGCGCTACAGCATTAGAGCCTATAGAGAACTCATAGCCATAAAAGTGGATGTGGTAGTTTGATTGAGGAGATGGCAATAAATGGAGAGGTTGGCCTATAGATTTCATTCTTGGACATCATGTCTTGATGCTGTGGCAGGAATATATGAATCAATTTGGAACCTAATAACTGAAAGGCAGACATTCAGGAACTTTGTGTCACACCAATGCTTTGCATTGTTTTGTAGGAGACTGATGGTTAGCAGTCAGTAATTCGTGCATATATTCCATGAATTAGACGAATGTTGAGACCTTAGCAGAAATAGAGAGAAGTTCTAGAGACATCGAATTACTGTAGAGGTTTCGTGGCTTGATGTCATAAGGATCTTTGAACATTAGTTAATTTAAGGTTTGCTGGGAATAACTCAGGGAAAAGGGGTGACATTGATTGACAGAGTAGAGGAGAGGAATGCTACTATTTGAGAGTGTGTAAAATGATGAGATGACACTGTCATAAATTAAGCATTGGCCTACTATTGTACATAAGGCATTAGATTGGAAAACGACTGACTTGTACATACCTGTTTCTTATTTTATCTCTTAATGACTCACCAGTGCCAGATATTTATTAATGTAAATTCGTTTACCTTTTTTCCTATGTATACTGAAAGTTGTATACTGCGGATTCCACCATTTCTTGGGTGACTAAATTGAAGAAATAGACTTTGTCTTGAAATTGTTGCAGGTCGATAGGGAATGAGAGTATATAAAATAAGCCAGTATAATTGTATGCAACCAATTAAATTGCCGAACTTGAAAAATAGGGTCAGTACTTTCCAGAATACTTAGCTTCTCTGCACGTATCATTTGCAGGTCACATGTTTCATGTATCCACTGGTGGATTGTTTCAGCCAGAACCAGTGAGAGATGTGAAAATTATCCAATTATATTATTACTGTTGAAATTGAATGTTTCCCATTCCTATATGAGTTTGTCTTGCTGTCTACATCTACATTTATACTCCGCAAGCCACCCAATGGTGTGTGGCGGAGGGCACTATACGTGCCACTGTCATTACCTCCCTTTCCTGTTCCAGTCGCGTATGGTTCGCGGGAAGAACGACTGTCTGAAAGCCTCCGTGCGCGCTCTAATCTCTCTAATTTTACATTCGTGATCTCCTCGGGAGGTATAAGTAGGGGAAAGCAATATATTCGATACCTCATCCAGAAACGCACCCTCTCGAAACCTGGCAAGCAAGCTACACCGCGATGCAGAGCGCCTCTCTTGCAGAGTCTGCCACTTGAGTTTATTAAACATCTCCGTAATGCTATCACGGTTACCAAATAACCCTGTGACGAAACGCGCCACTCTTCTTTGGATCTTCTCTATCTTCTCCGTCAAACCGATCTGGTACGGATCCCACACTGATGAGCAATACTCAAGTATAGGTCGAACGAGTGTTTTGTAAGCCATTACTTGGCGTGATAGGCTATGTCTTGACTTGGCTCAAATTGCCACCCTCACAGAGTTTTGTAGTTCCACAGTACCCTCTTAAGTTTGTTTTCAGTATTTTTTTCTTTTAGGTATATCAAACATCGTGGCATTGTATTACAGTTTAGGTATGAGAAATTAGCTTCACACCACTGCTACAAAACACATTTTGAGAGGCTAAAGCCTCCCAGCAGACATCTTGAAGGAAAAATTCTTGGATATCCCTTCAGAAGTGAGAGTCAAAGTGGGATAATATTTCAGTGTCAAATCAAGATTCCAATATCAGCTGGGCTGATGTGGTTTGGTGTCACACACCATGCCTTTTTGACTCTTGTGTCTGATGTTTTCCTTCACCATATTATTTGTTTGCCATTTTCCCATCGTCTGCTTAAAACCAGCTCTTTGCCTATGCTATTGCATTTCTCGTCACTGTGTTCCCAGAACTGCTACCTAGGAGTTGCAAAATGAGTAAGTAGCACTTACGTACTGCATCGGCACTTACCAGTTATCACACAATGAGTTATTTCTTAAGAGGTTAATTAAGGATGGGAACTTGTGTATTAAAATATGTTGTTTGACATGATATTTATCACTAATTATATGTGGTTGAGCAAAAGTTCAGTACTAAATTAGTTTCTTAAGCACAATCCCACCTCTAATTGTAGAAGAAAAGTTTAGTGTGCATTCTGTGATTATATTCACATCATAATTTGGCACAATAACTTAAACCCACTGCTATAAATTCCGCTGCCTATTCGATACTTACAGCTAGTTAGATAGTTGCTTGCATGTTCCATTGATAAATTGCACGGTACGGTAACCGTTGTGATGTGGAACGTGTCAAGTGCGCAAGAAATGCACATATGAAACAAGATTTTTTTAATACAATACAGATTTAAATATTAATATTTCTATTATTTACCCAATTCCCTTAAATGGCACAAAATGCATATACTATATTTATAGATTTATTTATTCCTATTGAAGAATTCATCTACATAGGAGTTGTCAAGGAGATATGATTTCAGTTTATTGTAGAAGCTATTACTGCTGTGTGTCAGACATTTTATTTCATCTGGTAATTTGTCGAAACTTTTTATAGCAGCATATTTTACCCCTTTCTGTGCCAAAGATAGGTTGAGTAAAGGATAGTGTAAGTATTTCTTTTTTTCTGGTATTATAATCATGAATGTCACTGTTGTTTTAAAAACTGGTCCAAGTTGAGAACTAATTTCATTAGTGAGTAAATGTACCGTGAGACTGTTGTAAGAATTCCAAATCTTTTAAAAAGATGTCTACAAGATGTGCGACTATGAACCCCACACATTATTCTAACCACTTTCTTTTGAGCAGTGAATACTTTTTGTCTAAATGTTGAGGTACCCCAAAATATTATTCCGTATGACTTCAGGGAGTGAAAGTACGCAAAGTATGTTAGCTTTCTAATTTCTATATCCTCAAAATTGGCAATTATTCTGATTGCAAAAGTTGCTGAACATAGTTGCTTTGGAAGATCCAAAATATGAATTTTTCAATTAAGATTCTCATCTATACGTACACCCAAAAACTTAGTAGGCTAAAAAAGTAGGCTATGCTTTACCCTGTTTACTGACTTCTGTTGATGTGTTATATTTATTGAAGGAACTGTACTGCATTTTTTCAAAGTTTTCGCCTGTCTCATACATCTTGCTCACCAGATGGTAGAGTTTTGTCATGACTGGCTCTCCCAAGGCCATCAGTAGTTCTAATGGAATGTTGTCTACTCCCAGGGCCTTGTTTCGACTCAGGTCTTTCAGTGCTCTGTCAAACTCTTCACGCAGTATCTTATCTCCCATTTCATCTTCATCTACATCCTCTTCCATTTCCATAATATTGTCCTCAAGTACATCGCCCTTGTATAGACCCTCTATATACTCCTTCCACCTTTCCGCCTTCCCTTCTTTGCTTAGAACTGGGTTGCCATCTGAGCTCTTGATATTCATACAAGTGGTTCTCTTCTCTCCAAAGGTCTCTTTAATTTTCCTGGAGGCAGTATCTATCGTACCCCTAGTGAGACAAGCCTCTACATCCTTACATTTGTCCTCTAGCCATCCCTGCTTAGCCATTTTGCACTTCCTTTCGATCTCATTTTTGAGACGTTTGTATTCCTTTTTGCCTGCTTCATGTACTGCATTTTTATATTTTCTCCTTTCATCAATTAAATTCAGCATTTCTTCTGTTACCCAAGGATTTCTATTAGCCCTCGTCTTTTTACCTACTTGATCCTCTGCTGCCTTTACTACTTCATCCCTCAGAGCTACCCATTCTTCTTCTACTGTATTTCTTTCCCCCATTCCTGTCAATTGTTCCCTTATGCTCTTCCTGAAACACTCTACAACCTCTGGTTCTTTCAGTTTATCCAGGTCCCATCTCCTTAAATTCCCACCTTTTCGCAGTTTCTTCAGTTTCAATCTGCAGTTCATAACCAATAGATTGTGGTCAGAATCCACATCTGCCCCTGGAAATGTCTTACAATTTAAAACCTGGTGCTCTAAATCTCTGTGTTACCATTATATAATCTATATAATTTATACCATAGAATTGTAATTTCTATAACATAATGTCATGGTTCACATAATCAAATGCTTTGGACAAACAGAAAATTCCTATTGGTCACATTTTACTATTCAAAGAGTCTATTATGTGGACAGTAAAATTGTATATTGCTGTCTCAGTGGAACAACATATTTTTCAAATCCGAACTGTGATTTACTAAGTATCCCATTACTGTTGAGACGGCTAACCACTCTTGAGTACATTACTTTCTCGAAGATTTTTGAAAATGCTGTAAGCAAAGATACTGGCCGATAATTATTGACATCTGTGGTGTCCACCTTTTCGCAGAGAGGCCTGACAATGACATATTTTAACTTGTCTGGGAAAATACCTTGAGTTAGTGATGCATTACATTTGTGACTCAGAACATCAGCTGTAATTGCTCCACATTGTTTTAGTATGTTATTAGAGATGTCATCTACTCCAACAGAACATTTATTTTTCAAAGATTTAATAATTTTACTTATTGCACAAGAGGTTGTTACATGAAACTTAATCTGACTAATTGTTTTCAAAACACTCTCCCCTGTACTGCCTGGCTTTTTCTTTTGAACTGTTCTCGCCAATTTTTTCTCCTACACTTTAGAAACGGTTGTTAAATACATTAGCTACTTGTGTACTGTTGGTTAGGATGGCCTCGTTCTCTTTAATAGTAATACTACCTACCCCAGTGGTTACTTTTCCGGTCTCCCTTCTAAAAACATTCCATATTGATTTGATTTTATTGCCGGAGTTGTTAATTTCTTCTCTAACATTCATATTTCTTGATTTCCTTACAACTTTTCTCGGTATGGTAAAATAATTTTTATAGTGTAAAACTACTTCTGGATCTTTACCAGTTTTTACTGTCTCATACAGTTTTCTTTATTTTTTTTTCTGAAGACACTTTAATGCCTGTAGTAATCCAAGGTTTCTTTGAAAAGTGTGTGGTGTTAAATTTAGTAATTTTCTGTGGGAAACAATGCTCAAAAAGGAATATAAATTTACCAAGAAATATGTTGCATTTATCATTAGCATTTGGCTCATTATATACGTCTCCCCAATTAACATTTCTTAAGCTTTCTCTGAAGTGATCTATAGATATCATGTTGAGTGACCTCACATTTTTACTTAATGGTTTCTGAACTGTACACCCTGTTAGGTTTTGTAAGTTAATCAGTCCATTTACCACAGGGAAAGCACTTGTTTGTTTTACATCCTCTTTCTGTACAAATACATTATCTATTAGTGTGAACATGGACGATAAATAGTTTGGACAAAAAGAGAATAGAAGCTTTCGGAATGTGGTGCTACAGAAGAATGCTGAAGATTAGATGGGTAGATCACATAACTAATGAGGAGGTATTGAATAGAATTGGGGAGAAGAGGAGTTTGTGGCACAACTTGACAAGAAGAAGGGACCAGTTGGTAGGACATGTTCTGAGGCATCAAGGGATCACAAATTTAGCATTCGAGGGCAGTGTGGAGGGTAACAATCGCAGAGGGAGGCCAAGAGATGAATACACTAAGCAGATTCACAAGGATATAGGTTGCAGTAGGTACTGGGAGATGAAGAAGCTTGCAGAGGATAGAGTAGCATGGAGAGCTGCATCAAACCAGTCTCAGGACTGAAGACCACAACAATAATATTAGCGTGCTACTGTCTTGAGCTACACGTGTAGGGGAATTTATCACTGATTCTAAGTTATATGTCGCTCATTACACTTCTAGTTCACTTTTCCTATCAGAATTACTTAGAAAGTTTACATTGAAATCACCGCAGATTAATAACTTCTTCTTTTTGTCTGACAGACAGCCTGATCAGGTACTCGCACATCCTCTTGAGTTTCTATCACACCACATCGTGAGAACTGCCAGCATTGCTCCTTACAATATGTTAGAAACTACACTGCCCCTGATCTTGCCATTGTTGTTTAATAAAAACAGACATATTTGAGGTGACAAATGAATTATATGCTGTGTGTTATTACATTGATTGGAAAGCCATTAAGGTGTTAATGTTGGAGTAGACAGACTCACTCATAAGTCTGAATTAGGAATTGAAAGAATAAATTAGAGAAAGAACTTGTTTGAAAGGATATAGAGTGATGCTTGTATGATTCTGCCTGTATCCTGGCCTAACTTAATTGCTGTGAAAGTTGAAAAGTAAGTGGAAGGAAGGGGAAGGCAAGAAGAGAAAAGATCCAATAAACAGCCATTAAGAAAAATGGAAGCCCCAACCACTGTGTGGAAGATTGTTCAAGAGGAGCAACTGAAGTGATTTGAACATGTTTTCACATCCATTGCCAAGTTCCTTTTTGTCCAAAATTATATAAACCAAAAGTCTTCTATGTGATGATTGAAAGTAGTTTCCATACTTGCAGATTGACTGTCTGCTAGGAAACAGTTGTATAGAGGGTTTAAGAAGACACCTTTTGAAAGAAAGACCAACATACACAAATAAGTCACGCTTATTTTTAAAGCGTGTTACGGGGCATAATTCCTTGGTCTAAAAGTAGCTCTCACACATCTGAGGACAGTGGTTGTCACCCTGTGGCCTGAATAAAGTATTCATGCAGCCTGTGGTTCTCCCCCAGCTGAATTTTATCATAACATGCACCAAGCAACAAACAGCTGAATCCAAAAAGTCAACTAATGTTAAGAGCATGTCAAGAGTGCATTTTTCTTGCTTAGTAAGAAATGAAAATACTTAGAGACAGTAATATTTTAAGATAATTACCAATGGTGAATTCAGCATTGAGCTATATAAAGTCTATCACTCATGCCAGGGACAGAGTGGTATATAGGGCAGTCACTACAGGTTTAATAGAAGTGTGAGTGGGAGTATTTTATTGTTTGTCTTTCATTTCTGACAACTCACGACCATACGCAACCAGCACGTTCAGCCAGTGTGTTATAAATGTCTGACAGAAGTGATATGCATTTGTGGATGCACATTATTGAGATGGTCACTTTCAAATACAGTAGGCTACATGTTTGTGGCAAGTAATATGCAGTTGAATTAATGTGTTGTAGCACCATGCAATGAATAAAAGAAAAGTGACGTTCAAAATATTTGTGATTACGTTGCATATTCCACATTCTGTTATTAATATAATATACTAATTTCTGTAGGTTACCAGTTAATACTAAGATCGGTAGGGGGAAGGTACAGTAAAATTACAGGGGCTGGGAAAGTGGCATTTTTTGGCCGTGAACAGCGCCACTGGCTGGCGAGTAATGGTCAGGCTAGTTCTAATTGATGTATGTTGCCATTGTCAGTGAGATTGACCGAGGAAGCACGCACAGTTATTTTTATTAAAAACATTTTTGTTATATTATTCTTGTTACCTCATTGTGGTTCAGTGTTTAAACAGTGTCTTTTGGTCTAAAAATGAAGCTCCGTGTTGCACTTGAAGACGCCTAAAAAATGTGTGTGGAAATCAGAAAAAAAAAACTGTGGGATCCTGTTGCGGTGAAGTGACCACAGTATGCACTTAGGTACTGAAAACCGGCCATCTGAGCCTTCAGAGAAGTGCATGTAGTTACAATATATTATGTTCTATTTGACTTAAAAGTAATTGGTGTGATACCCTATAATATGGCAATTCAAAACGTGTAAGTCGTAGGCTATCAATAACCGTGGTTTGGCAAAAATGAAGTTGTCATTGAGCAGCCACTTTACTCCTCCACTCCCCTTCTTTTCCAGCCCGAGGTGTTACCCTACAGTGTCGGTATTGGGTTTTAAGCAAAAAATATTGACAACCACTGATCAAGAGATGCACTCTGACAAAATATTTCTGCTTTTCATGCTTTCAGAGCAGAAGTAATTCACTTAGACAAATGTTTTAGTTCAATGAGAATTTATTTTTTCTGGAATGAGGTGAAGACCCGGCAACATCTCAGTCAAGGAAGCTAACATGTTGTTGTCTTCAGTCTGAAGACTTATTTGATGAGCTCTCCATGCGTACCTATCTGTGCAGGCCTCTCCATATCTGCATAATCACTGCAACCTAAATCTCCCTAAACTTGCTTACAATACTTAAGCCTGCTCATTTTGATGTCCCACTCTTCTCTCCTTGATACCTCAGGCAATGTCTTATCTGCCAAGCTCTTATTTTTTTCTTCAGTTCACTTCAGTATTGCCCTATTGGTTATGTGACCTACCAGCTTAATCTTCAGCATTCTTCTGTAGCATCACATTTCAAAAGCTTAAATTCCCTTCTGGTCTGAATTGTTTTATCGTCCATTTTTCAATTTCATACAAGGCTCTGTTCCAGATAAATACTTCAGAAAAGGTGTAAATATTCAGTTTTATGTTCAATGTTAACAAATTTGTTTTTCTCTCATAAGTTCTTTATTGCCAGTCTGAATTTTAAATACTCTCTTCTGTGGCCGTTATGACTTGTACTGCTGCAAATAACAAAAATCACCTACTACATTTTGTCTCTAATTTCCAGATTTAATTCTCTCAGCTTTGGATCATTTCATTCAACTACATTCCATTATACTTGTTTTAATTTTGTTGATGTTCATAACACAATGCTTGGAGGTCCAACTGGGGGTCTGTTTTACCTCCAGAATATCTTACACAACATGATACCATCATTAAGCCATACCATTGAGCTGCATTTTCAGCAAAAACCACAGTAGTCTATCTATCAAATATCAAAAGGTAGCCTGAAGACATAATGTGAAGTGAAAGACAGAACAGCCAAGGAACACTTGGGAAGGTATATTTGAAGAGAGAACTGCTAGTGAGAACTGGCCGCAGCTCAGACTTGGAGGAGGTTCCTCCACACAGTAATGCAGACATGAATGTTAAGTTAAATTTGACATAATTCAAATACATGAGTAGACCTTACCCCTTAATGGGAATTCTCTAGTTTTTGAAATACAGATCAACAGCCATCGTAGTGGAAACATAGTAAAAGTTGCCCTATTTTGCTAAAAGATAATCTCTTGCGATTTCATAATTCCTCACCTAATTGTCTGCAGGAGGTATCTGGCCTCTGTGTTGTTGGAAAGTACTGGATCAGCAGTATGATATATGCCCTGGATGCTCTGCACCAACATTTTGATGTGATAGAGTTGCCTCAATATGCACATATTTCAAGAATGGATGTAATGAGGAAGAACTGAACCACATATGTGAACCTCTTATGTGCTATGACTGTTCAGTGAGCTGCTGGAACTATCACAATATCCCATATGTTTTTCTACATCACTTGATGACAGTTGTCACTGTGTATTAAGAGGCATACTTTCCACTTCCTCATGGTGCCTCTGTGACATGCTCCTTATGCAAGAGAGTAAAATAGTTTTGCATCATATGTGGCTAACTCTGGTGCTGTAGGGTAACTAAGTAACTGTAGTTTCATTAATATTTGTATGTCACCTGCAAAACAGTTAACATAAAATGTGTGATCAATCCTCTTTAAAGAACATTTTACAAATGAACATTGACCATGGAACCAGATTAAAAGTTATTACAACAGTAAGAGATTACTAGGAAAGGAAAAAAAATAAATGGGAGAGTGAAAATGGCTGGAATGCTTCTGGTAAAATAAACAATTTTCAAAACTAAGTTTCCAGTGTGCTTTAAAAGGAAAGTTTTTCAATAAAAGACTTATAGCTATGCAAAGTATGGGCCAGGAAAGGAACTTGCTGAATTTCAAGAGCTAAGAAAGGCTAGAGACAATGGCCTGTAGAAGACATTAGAAAATATGTAGGAGCAATATGGATGTGTACAGTGAAGGCGATAATGCATGGCAAAGTCTATATGTCTAATGGCTCATGATAAATCATTATTTCTTCTGATAGTGTCATCATTATCCAAGATCAGCCTTATATTGAACATTTTCATGTTATGGCTCGGGTCTATAGGATGCAAGACTGTAAACTGTTTAACTTGGATAAAGTAAGCTTAAAAACTGTGAAGGAAGTTTTACCATGTTTCATACAGTGTTTCTCCCATGACTTCAATCTGTTGTTATTAGAGAGGCAATTGGTAAGCAAGTGCTGCTTTACTCCCTCATATCTTGTTAACATGATTAGAACTTGTTTCACAGCAGCAAGTTGAAATCTTAATTGTGAACTGACTTCTGCACTTTCAGACCAATGGTCATCATTCAAGAGTTTCAGAATGCAGATCTCATCACACACCAATGAAATAGAGTATGTAGCTTTCCTTGACATCTTGGACGTTAAGAAATGTAAAAGGGAACAAGGTGGTCAACAAGTTGATCAAAACCTGTTCATGTGCTGCAAACTTTGTCTCATATTGTTCTGAGGTGTAAATAGAAGTGCTGAGTCATCTTAGGTCCAGGTGGAATTATTTATACTTGTGCAAAATTTATTTGCCGAGATACAAAATGACACAATATAGGAATTTGGGATCCCTTTTTAATATGTAAAGATAAAAGCATTTTTCAATCCAGTAAAGGCAAATGTAAGCTAGTACTGTATGATGTACGTTTCTGTTAAAATTAGCCTGTAGGGCCTACAGGTAATACAGTTTTTTCTAGAAGTATTCATAAGAAAATACCTAGGTGAACAATGTACATCTATAGGTACACAGGGTTGAGTAATACAATTGAAACAGAAACAATCTTTATAAAAATTTGGGTTTTATGATTATTAAAATATAAAATTACAGTCATCTCAAATTTAAGTAGATAAAAGCAAATGTTCTTGATTGGTACTGCTTAGATATTACTTCATTAATACTGCTCCATTAGCTAGTGTACAATGATAATTTTCTGTTCTATCAACATATTCTTAATATTTTCAGTATTCCTCAAGACTCCTCATGTAAGGAGCAAATCAATGTGCAGTGTATATGAACACTCAAATTTGCCTCATACCCACCGTTGTACAAGTTTGTGTTTTGTAGTATTGCTTATATTTGACAGCATGTGTTGTACAGTTTTGCATCGTAAAGTTTTGTTCATTATCAATTTTGAAAACTTTTTTTTTTAAACTGCTTCAGAACAACAGTCATTTAATAATAATGAGGAAAGTTTGTCTCTGATGTAAAGAAACAGTATTATGTGAAAACTATTAAAATTAATGCTGTATAAAAATACTTTTCATTACAGACTGACTCTGCTTCATGTCTCAAATTACAGTCAGTTCAGCATGTGCGACATTATCACATACAGAAGCACAACTCATCGAGGCTGCTGGCTGGAAAAGCAGGAAGATGCATGCTTCAGCCAAAATGGACGAGAAGTGGCATGCTTGGAATGGCTGCTTTAAGGTTATCAAGTACCACAGCAGAAACTGGAACTAGCTTGTCCGAAACAATCCTTGAAAAGATACCTGAGCCACCAGTACCTCCACCACCAGTTCTTGATGTAGCATCAGAAGCTGCACAGGCAGTTGGTACAGAACCATCATTCGTCAGTTTAGGTCTTGGTGGATGGTCACCTATAGGACTTGTTCAGCACTGCTTAGAATTTCTCCACGTAGATTGTGGACTTCCTTGGTGGGGTTCAATTGTTGTAGGTAAGTGCACAAGCCGCAGTGCTGCCGACTTAAAGAGAGTGCTTGAATATAGTAAGTACACTGCTGCCCATTGTAAAATAAGTATGTTCTGGAAAAAAGAACGACGAGAGCTGCATACTTACTGCGACTCTTGTGGTTATACTCGTGGACGTAGGTAGTATTTATGGTTTAACTGGCATCTAGGTGACAGTAAGCTACAGACTCTCAAGATTGTGTAACATGTCAAATCTGTTGTTTTAATCTTTTCTAGTTTACTAAGATATAATTTAATTTGTGGATTCTTAATTAATTGTAGTATCCATTACAGGTGTCTAATGATGGAATCTTACAGTTCTTAAATCAATTGTAGTGTAATTTCAAAATTGGAATAAATAATACAACTGACCAGAAAATATGTTTGGCATGATAAATAAATGGGCAGCTGGTAACATCAGTTTTGTTCATGATGTAATCAAAACTACAGGACATTGATCTCCGTTGCACTGTGTTTCTCTTTGCTGGGACTATGTCAAAGTGATCCATATTGGTTCTTTTATAAACAGCCAGCTTTAATCTTCACATTCAGTATCAAGTTTTACCATGGGACTAGAGATGGAATTCTCATTTGACAAATGGATCTCGTAAAAGCTCACGTGTTGTTTGAGGCCTGTCACTGCTTTACTGAGTTCTGGAAATCTTGCTAGAATGCAGCATCCTTCGTGAATTGTAGAGCTTCACAGCAAAGTGTTATCTAATCGCGCATTTTCTGTTCTAAGTCAGCATTGCTGTGATACCACTATATGAGCAAATGTCTATAACCACCATTATGTTAAAGTGCAACGTAAAGTTACTTAGGAGATCTGTGACTGTGGCATACACTTGAGAAGATTTACGCCCATCTGAATAAGTCACCAGAATAAACTGTTTGACTGTTGTTAAAAAAAAATTTTTTGTACATTATAATGATGCGTTTCAGGCGCAGCCAATCATCAGAGCATCTGCTAAACGAAAGTACAGAGTCATAGCCACAAATGTAATTGACGGGAATCATTGACAGTTAAAATGCAGAAGGTATTGTAAAGAATTCTCCAAAAGAAGACACCTAGAACTAAAGTCTTTATTAAAGTGTGGAGTCACATGCCAGTCCTCAGCATCAGTATGCAACTGATGGAGAGATGGCCTTACAAACCTTAACTACCAGGTACTGCCAGCAGTACTGAACTATATTGGTGCAGTGATGCTATTTGCGCCTATAGAAATAAATGAACAATGTGATAATGAAATGAAATAATACAGAAATAGGAACAGAAACCTAAATGTGAATCTAAATATATATTATAAAAAACAAGAGTATGCATGGCAATGCATAATACATACAAGGTTCAGTTAGGACCTGTAGGGGAGGGAAGAAAGGATAATGGGTGGGGGGGGGGGGGGGCATGGACTATAAAATTGTAAAATAACAAAATGCTCACAATATGAGATTCGTATAGAGAAACAAAACACAAAGCAACTATATTATTCTGAGTGCAAATTACAACTACAAGAACAGGGTGATAGATAGGATGGGTAAATAAATTGGATTGGGAGAGAAGTCTTTATTACATAAGTGGTGCCACTGCACTGACTAAATGTGATTCCTGAAAAGCTCGAACCACATTGGGAAAAATTTCTCTCAGCCCCTGTGGATTTTCAACTGAGCAATGGTGCACCTTTCGAGTATTGATTTGCCCTTGTTTGTAAATAAAGCTTCATTCATAAACAAAATCTTGCACAGATACACATCATCATTTTGAAGTTTTCGAAGAACTATTACTGATTTTGAAAGTCATTGCCATAAAAGGTAGAGGGCACAAAGTGTAGAGAGGCTGAAATGCATTGGAAAGTACTACTTACAAAATACTCCGTTGACCATATACAGGCTGCCTCATATTGACACATGGATTGTGTATTATTGCTGCTAAAATGTTAGCATAATTTTTGTCATCAATTACTATTTCATTGACATGCTTTATTCTTCACATTTCACTTTTTTAAATGTTTGTAGTGTTTGGAAAAACGGATAGTGAGAACTTATGATCAGAATGTCTTTTAACGTATGGCCAAAGTGCTACTCGAACAAGTTGGCAATATTTGCCATAACTGAAAACCATATCCACTTTTTCAACTGTCATATACTTTATGAAAGTCTTGAGTAGCTTGACCATCAGGTTGCCCAATTGCTACAACAGCAGAGCACAATCTGATGTTAATTGTATACGTAAACACAGGCATTGCACCTCAATCACATGTTGACCTGCATTTTTAGGGTAGGACACAAATTTGTGGGATCTCTTCTCTACATGGCGGACAATGGTTTTGCAGCGCAGCTGTCTTGTTACTATTTAAACAGGCTCCACATGTTATGCCACTGAAGTCTTCTAAAAGGCTCTTTCTGGTGCTCCATGAGAAAGTTTATAGTTCCATTAATAAAAAAAAAAGTTTGTGTAATAGTTTGACAGATATAAACCTTAAAATATTTGAATAGGTCAGAAAATGTGCATTTTTTAACTTTTTGTGGCATAATGAAAAGTCCACTAAATTCTGGGTATGCAGCCAAGCAAATAAAATTTATTTCACTGATATTTGTGTATCATCTGGCCATCCTCAGAATAAGTCGCAACTTCATGTTCTGGCACTAAAGTCTTATAAAAGGCTCTTTCTGGTGCTACAGAAGAAAGTTTATAGTTCCACAGTGTAATAGTTTGACAGATATAAACCTTAAAATATTTGAATAGGCTAGAAAATGTGTGTTTTCGACTTTTTGCAGTGTAATGAATAGTCCACTAAATTCTGGGCATGCAGCCATGCAAATACAATTTCATCCACCGATATTTCGGCTGCGTATCATCCAGCCATTCTCAGAATGAGTCGCAAGTCTTGTGACTTACTCTGAGGATGGTTGGATGATACCCGGCTGAAATATCAGTGGAAGAAATTTTATTTGCGTGGCTGCATGCCTGAAATTTAATGGATTAGGTCAGAAAGTGTACAACATTGTCCACTAGAACACACTGGAACTGCACCTCAATATAATTATTCATTCTGAATATTGCTGTGGGAACCAAAGACTCTAATGTCTAGTGCTCTAAACTGAGGATCGCGGAGATGCAAGCAGAAAAAAAGGGAACCTGAATTTAAAATTACAGTGGAACTTTGATTTTACATTCTCCGATTTTAAGTTTTTTGTTATTCTACACCACAAGTTCATAGCCCCTGTTAAAAACCCATAAGATCAAGGCTAAAAATCCTCCAATTTTACATTTCTTCCTAGTAAAGTTTACCTTGATTCTAAGTTCTTACTCGATGTCTCGCTCGACTGTCCTGTTTTCATCCTATTCACATTTGACGTGACTGAACACATTATAAGTGGCTCAAGAGACAGATGTTTTGCATCACAAGTGGTGACAGAATTAAGGGAATATTTTAGGCCCTTGTGGAGAAGGAAGATGTGAGAAAGGAAATGCTGATTTAATCCATGGTTGGTATTGCCAACACAACTTGCAACATTTAGCTTCACCACACAATTATGATAGAACTACTGCTAGGTTGCAGTGATAATGGAAAAACAAGACAGTCGGTATGAATTGTTCCGGACAGAGTCAATATGTACTGAAGGGCCCAGCCACCACCTTTTCTTGTGCCAATCATAACTCAGTCTCATCTTTTTCCATGTATTTGAAATGTACTGCAACAATATCAGTCATCAACCTTTTAAATTCAAACACTGCGTCTTGACGAATGTCTTGATCATAATTGAGAAAACGTCGCCGGTTTCCGGCTAGTGAACTCTTATTGGATAGTGACTTGTTAAGTCACCCAATAGCCAGTGCAGCTGCCACACCGTACTAACACGTGTAAAATGAGCTCACCCTACTGGATGTGTAGAGAGGGGGAGTGGCCTTTCAGTGACGGGAGTGCAAGTGGGGTGAAAGCAACTTGTAAAGTGCTGAAACCGTACGTTTTGTGTAGATGATATGCTATGGCAGAGATGTCACATGGAAATAGATCAAGGGTTTTGCGATAGCATATTTTAAGGACTTTCATGTTAAAATATGACAAGATACAGTTGCAACAACTACATACACTACAAATATATACACCATATACTTTGCACCACACAAACTACATACTGTAGATAGTAAAGATCGGTAGCAGTGGTAGAGGGCATGCATTGAAACTATAGCACCTGAGCTTTCTTTGAAATTTACATTTTGCAAAGTGTACAGAAATTCTCTGAGCCAACTGCTGATAAGCTTGTAATGTCAATTGGGGAAGTAAACTCATTTTTTCACTTCTCTGTTTCTCTCATCAAGCCTAAAATAAAACAGTGGTGAGCATATGAAGTGCAGCTCAAAAGAAAAGTGTTAAAGAATAACACCATTGGTGATGAAGTACATCATTAGCAGATATCTGCATGTATGCTTATGGTTTAACTGCTTAGCTGCTATGATGTTTTAACTTGTTCATCAATTTTTGCGTTTTTCTGAGTGACGTTGTGAACTTATAAATTATAGTCGTATCATGTTGGAAAACAGTTCGATTACTTTGTACCCAGATACCAAGTTCAGTTTTTTGATAAGTTTTTACTTGCTTTTATATAACTTTAATTTTTAAGAACTGATGAAATTCATTACCACAAATTATTGTATACACATTGTGTTGATATTTAATTTACCTCACCTAGACAGATTTAATAAAAATTATGGAAGAGGATTGCGATTTTTGATCATATGTGTCAATTACATGTGTTTTTGCTCATATGTGTCAATTACATGTGTTTTTGCTCATATTTTGGGGGTTTTTAACATTTTCCTCAATTCTGCAATAGCTGTTTCACTTTAGATATGTGATGGAGGAAAATCAAACCATCGGTAGCAAACTTATTACAGAATACAGATATTAAATGTAGAATGTTGTGGTTTAGTTTTTAAATATTAGATTCTGAACTTCTTGACCACCTTTAACTTTTGACATTTTAGTATAAATGTAAAACTACATTTTATTTACATGTTGTCGACAGTGTTAAGTAGGAGGAGGTTCTTTTAATGCTTGTGTTTATTTTTCAGGGACAGTTGTAGTAAGAGTCCTGATGTTTCCTCTAGTGATAGCTGCTCAAAGAAATAGTGCTAAAATGAATAATAATCTTCCTCAGCTTCAAGTATTACAACTTAAAATGACTGAAGCTAGGCAAACGGGAAATGCAATGGAAGGTAATTACAATGTCAACTGAGTTTTCAGTCACTTTTTGGTAGAGTAACTTCATAATTAAGAATGAAAAACACAAAATTGCAGATGCTGTACAGTATTTGGATGATGTAAATTATAATTATGGGGGTAATTTTTGGTCACTTTTGCTATATTAGTATTATGCCTATGCTTGTTTGCTTCCACTTCTATTCTGGTAAAATTGTTCTAACATTGTTTCACAAATGAATTTTTGTATGCTCAGCATTTTCCGTAAATGAGGGTTCCTTTCGTTATATTAAAGGATCAATCGAATAGCAACCAGACTCGTTAATCAACTGTATGTGTTGTAGGATAACAACCTCATGGATTTTTTTAAAAAAAGACATCATATTTGCCATTGATGGCAGTATTTATTACAGTTTCTGGTATTGTAATAATATTATGAAAAGGAAAGTTGCTACTCACCCTATAGCGGAGATGCTGAGTCTCAGATTAAAAAAAACACACACACACCAATAAAGCTTTCGGCCAGTAAGGCCTTTGTCAATAATAGACCTGTCCATATATTGTGCTAGAGATGGTAGTTACAGCCCACAACACATTTTAGGTAAAGTATCTTATCCACTCGGTCTCCCACCTTCCAATAAATAGAAATCATTATCCATTTTTTGCAAAAGATGCTAGAAAAGAGTGATTTCCATTTGATTCACTGTTATATGACGAATGATACGTCTTTATCACAATACTGTATTGTATGTAACTCAAAATATTGAAGGTAGTTCATAGTTAAATTGATAAGCATGACATTTTGTCTTGTATTTAATGCAGTACTATTTGCACAACAATCTTAGAGATCGAAAATTTCATTGGTGAAGAAATACAATCCTTCATTCAGAGATATACTGGCCACTGTAATAGATTTTAAGACAAACAGAAATTTGGTATACATTCATGAGCAATTGATGGATCATACCTGCCCAAATGTGCGTAGCACTTGTTTTTCCAGATGATGATGGCAGTGTGTTGTGGAATGGACTTCTGAGAGTTGATTGGAGCTAAGTCCAAGATGCACATTGCTTTCTTTAGTGTCAACAGATGTGGGTAATAGGATTGAAGGTGATGACCTTTTAGGGGTGGCTTTGAAGTCTTCCTTCCAGTCGCTCACCAGGGACCAACTGACTACTTTTGTGAGCAACTAGAAAATAGCCAAAATTGATTACCTGCGACCTGCTGCCCACAGATTGACATGTGTTGTTTTAACTTTAAAAGGAAGCACACTAAAATCTGCAAGAGGTTGGCGAAATTTCTTCATTTGAATTAACACGATAAATCTTGGTAGTGTTAATAAGTGTGTAGTGAATCCAAATTTTCCAGATTCAGAAAATTCTTTTGACATATTTTTTCCTGACACCATCTTGCATTGGTTGGAACTGAAAGCGTAGGTTGCTGACAATTTCAGTTCCAGACAATGAACCAAAACATATGTGCAAGTAAGTTCAATATTACAATACCAGAGAAGGAAAGTTGCTACTCACCATATAGTGGAGATGCTCATGATTTATCATGAGCCATTAGACATATAGACTTCTCCATGCCGTATCTTCAGCTGTACACATCCATATTGCTCCTGCATATTTTCTAATATCTTCTACAGGCCATTGTCTCTACCCTTTCTTTGCTCTTGAAATTCAGCAAATTCCTTTCCTGGCCCATACTTTGCATAGCTATAAGTCTTTTATTGCAAACTTTCCTTTTAGAGCACACTGAAAACTTAGTTTGGAAAATTTTTTATTTTACCAGAAGCATTCCAGCCATTTTCACTCTCCTGTTTATTTCTTTTCCTTTCCTAGTAATCTCTTTCACTGTTATAATAACTTTTAATCTGGTTCCATGGTCAATGTTCATTTGTAAAATGTTCTTTAAAGAGGATTGATCACACATTTTATGTTAACTGTTTTGCAGGTGACATACAAATATTAATGAAACTACAGTTACTTAGTTACCCTACAGCACCAGTGTTAGCCACATATGATGCAAAACTATTTTACTCTCTTGCATAAGGAGCATGTCACAGAGGTTTCAGCTCTCTGAGACAGTAGATGTGCGTGTACGTGAGTGAGTGTGTGTGTATGTGTGTGTGTGTGTGTGTGTGTGTGTGTACTGCTGAGAAAGGCCTTAATGGCTGAAAGCTTTAATTGCGTGAATCCTTATGTTGTGCCTATCGCGACTCAGCATCTCCGCTATATGGTGAATAGCAACTTTCCTTCTCTGGTATTGTTACATTCCATCCTTGTAGCAGCTTCATAATGGGGTAGGCCATATGTACATGGAATGGGCTGGATCCTCTGATCCAACTGAACCAATCATTAACTGAATATGGTAATGTTGGGTACTTGGAGACCATTTGGAGCCATTCATAGACTTCCTGTTCCCAAACAACGGTGTAATTCTTATGGATGAGAATGCACCATGCCACCAGACCACAATTATTCATGATTGGTTTGAAGAACATTCTGACAGTTTGAGCAGATGATTTGGTCACCCAGATCTCCAACATGAATTCCATTGAAAGTTTGTGGGGCATAATGCAGAAGTCAGGTTGTATACAAAATGCTGCACCAGCAACTCTTATGCGATTATGGACAGCTAAAGGGGCAGACCAGCTCAGTATTCCTGCAGGGACTTCAGATGACTTGTTGAGTCCATGCCACATGGAGTTGCTGCACTACACCGGGCACAAGGAGGTCAGATACAATATTAGGGGGTATCCCATGACTACTGTCACCTCAGTGTATTATAGTTTGTTTGTTTATTTTTTATTCTGGGAAAGGGCAGTAACTGAAAAACAGGAAAGCAATGTTGCCAGTGGACCAGAAAGCATAGGGGGTTGTAATTCATGGCAATGAATATAGTACACATTTAAATGGAAAATAAATTTTCAAAAATGGAATAATAAAAATGTTTGAACTCTCATTTCTATGTTAGTATTAAATAACTGCTTAAGTTTTATGTTGTATAATCATTAATAAGCTAGATACCATATCACACAGTGTAAAGTTAGAAAATAAAATAAATACATCTAGACCTGGAATCGGGCTTAAGTATTCTAGCACAAAACTCTACCCACTGCTCTAAGTTGGCAGAACACTTATAGATACTTGTTGTATATGTAACTACAGTGTTGAAAAATGTCCTTTTTTTGGACATCCATTTTCTGTCGAAAATATGCATAGGGTCAAATTTTGTTGGTTGTTTTTGTACAGTTAGTATGCAAGGATCATGCTGCGGTGTCGGTGTATGAATTTTGATTTGTCCTTCATACTGGTAGTCTTCTAGTACCCAGACTACTTTAAAGACAGCTCCTGGAGTCATTGCAATAAGTTACAACTGTCTGCAGTGCCTGTTCCTTTGAGCAATACAATAGGTGAATGTGTGTGTCATTAATAATGTTACAAGTAGTTGGCAGTGTAATTCTTCAAACCATTCGAGTTAACCAAATGCCATCCACATACTTCAGACTGCTAGATAACATAACGCCATCATGCAATATTAGTCATTTCTTGTCTGGTACAAATTATCTAGTTGCCTTACACCTTTCACTATTCTTTTAACAAAAATGACTTCCCAAGCCAATTAAAACTTCATCAGGGTTTAAGAGGGGTGTCTACCTTCCACATTAAGAGACTTCCCATTGATTTCAGGGAGTATTGTTCTGATCCACCAGAAAGATCATTCACTCTCCTGCTATCTAATGGCCAAGCTAATCTTCTGCATAATCTTTCTTCCATAGATGATTGTCAGTCATTATTAGGTCCAAAAATACATTAGCATTTTGATAGCACAGGTTTTTGCTGAAATACTCTATTGCAGGGTATTGCAAGTGGAGATTGTTGACTGGTAATGGTATTTGGATCTTCATGCTCCCAGCCTCTTCCCCTATCACCAGTTTCTCCCCTTTTGCTGTCTCGATTCATTTGTATTCCACTATTTCCTCTCAGAAACTGATACTACTACAGAGTCTTACCTGCCAACCCCATTTTCATACTTACCTGAGCTTTTTCTGTATCCTCATTTAAATGGCTTGTTTGTGTGTTTCCACACATGCTCCCTTAATCTTTCATTTCCTTTGGGTCCATGACTTTGAAAAAGCTAAGTTTCTGAAAATACTTTTATTGCTCTAGTTGCTTCTCATTTATTTCTTGGGAATTTTCACTGATCCTACATAATTGCTGAGGTGACTGGGGTGTACCTTTTGTATAACAATGTATATTTTTTGTTATTACCATTTCATGTTTGTGTAACATATAACTCCTTTTTCGAAAGTGAGTCTATCGAAGTACAGGTAAACAGACAGTCATGTTACCTTCACAAGAAATTCATAAAATAAAGAACGACAGCCTTCAGTCACAAATTGTGATTTGCATGATGCATTTGGAGCCATTGGGGGCTCATCTTCAGATGTTTTGACAATCTACATCAATTTTTTTTCCTAATTTAGGTCAATTCTGTTCCTGGTAAGATTACCTTGGTATATTACAAAGTGGCATATTGTGAATATAAGTTTACAAACTTAAGACAAATTGAAAAATAACTTTTATTGTTTCCGGTAGTGGATATACGAGGGTGAATCAAATGAAACCCTTAAATTTGTAATAACAAATCAAAATTTTGTGCTGTTACCCTGTAAGTTGGTAAGTGTACTACAAACAGTGTGCAGAATGGCCTGTAGGTGGCAGCACAGTGCAGATGCACACATACCGTCACAGTGTCAGTATAGAAATGGCTGCCCCACTTGCGACTTGCACCAGGGAAGACCAGTGTTCTGTCATTCGGTTTTTACGTAGTGAAGGTGTGAAACCTATTGAAATTCATCGATGAATGAAGGTTCAGTATGGTGATGCATGTTTGTCACAGCAGTAAGTCTACGAATGGAGTAGGAAGTTCGCAAATGGTGTGACTTCAGTGGAAGATGCTCCTCGTCCAGGTCAGGCACAATGAGTTGTGACTCCACAGAACATTGCAGCAGTTGAAGCCATAGTGAAGGAAAACCTCCGAGTGACACTGAATGACATTGCAGCATGTTTACAGATCAGTAACGGGTCAGCACACCACATTGTGCATGATGTGCTCCAGTCTCACAAAGTGTCTGCAACATGGGTGCCATGGCAGCTGACACCTGAAATGAGAGAATGACATGTTGATGCTTGTGAAGAACTTCTTCGGCACTTTGAATGAGAAGGTGATGGCTTCCTTGCAAGAATTGTTACTTGGGACGAAACATGGGTTCACTTCCACCAACCAGAAACAAAGAGAATGAGCAAGGAATGGCGCCATTCCTCATCACCAAAACCAAAAAAGTTTCGAACAGAACCATGAGCAGGGAAGGTTATGCTGACTCTCTTTTGGGATGAAAAAGGAGTCATTTTGGAGCAATACATGCCTAGAGGGACCACTGTCATCAGTGCATCATACCCAGATCTTCTAAAAAATCATCTGCGGCCTGCAATCAAATCAAAGCGAGTGGATTGCTGTCAGCAGATGTCCTTTTGCAACATGACAATGCAAGGCCCTTACAACAGTTGCAACAATCACAGACCTGCATTTTGAGTGTCTTCCTCAGCCACCATACTCACCAGACCTTGCCTCAAGTGATTTCCATATGTTTGCATCACTCAAAGATGCAATGGGAGGAAAGAAGTTCTGTTCTGATGAAGAGGTACGCCACGCGGTGCATGAATGTTTGCGCAGACTACCAAAGGATCTTTTTTTTTTTTTTCTAAAAGAATTTATGTACTTTGTAAGTGCTGGAGGACTTGCATTGAGTGTGGGGGAGATTATGTTGAAAAGTGATACAGCTTTGTACCACTTCTGCACAATAAATAATATTTTAAAAAATATTTAAGGTTTTCATTTGACTCGCCCTTGTATATGGTCCTGAACTACAGTATAAGTAGACATGTTTATGAACATATATTCACTTTCCATTCTGTAACACGTTTGCAAACACAGATCAAAAAATTTCGAATATAAAGATGCTGCATTACTACAAACAAATGGGTGTCATTATTTCAGAGAAAATAATAAGCTGTTACATTATTAATTATACATAGATGTCATTTATAAAACAAATATTGCTGTATGTTATCAATTGGTTGCACTATTAAACATTGGTTTCTTTAGGGAAAAAATATTAAAAAACTGTGGCCACTAAAGTTCATTTGTTCATTCAACATATTTTCAGAAAATTTTTCTTTCTGTAACTCTGTTTCTACTTATTCCAGTGGAAAAGTTTTTAACTGTCCCTTTCTGTTTGGAGTACTGTTACACTGTCGTGGATGTCACATAGTTGGTATCTATTGAAGTATATGTGGTTATCTATTGTGGATTTGTCAAAGTGGTTACCGAGTGTGGTGGCGCAGTGGTTATTACACTGGACTCGCATTCGGGAGGATGACTGTTCGAACTCATGTCCGACCATCCTGATTTACCTTTTCTGTGATTTCCTAAATCACCCGAGGCAAATGCTGGGATGGTGCCTTTGAAAGTGTGCGGCCGACTTCCTTCCCTAACTCGATGGGACCGATGACCTCGCTGATTGATCTCTTCCCTCAAATCGACCTACCATCCATCAAAGTGATTAAGTCTAAAACTGTCAGTGAGTTCTTTGTAACATGTATGGAAAGCTCTTCCTGTTTTTCCTATGTAATATGCAGGGCAACTGTTACTATTATCATTATTGGGGTCTTAATGTTTATTGTGTGAGACGGGGTGTCCAAGTTTGTTGCTTGTGGAGAATATTGGTGTCTCTAAATAAGTCAGCAATTTTTTTCTGATGTCGTGTTTAAATTGGAAATGCTTATGAAGGTTGTTATTCCTGTAGTGCTTCTATTACTGATGTTGGCCTGTATTTTGTTGGATAGTTTGTCAGTTTATTTTTGTGAATACCCATTATTTATTGCAATTGTTTTGACAGCATCAATTTTGTGTGTTATTCTTTGGGTTTTAAACATTATGTGTGTGCCTTGTTCAACATGGATCTAAAAGCAGCTTACTTACTTGTGTTTGGGTGGTGTGATGATTTGTGTATTGTGATATCAGTGTAAGCTGCTTTCCTGTAGATATAAAAATTGCTTTCCTGCTGTTAATTAACAGTTGTGAGGTCTAAGAAATTTAAGGATTGATTTGTTTCATGTTCAGTTGTGAATGTTGTTTTATTGTGAAGTGAGAAGTTTATCTTCTGTAATATACATTTTCTTTTTTTTTTTTTCAGAAAGTTTAGTTTTACCTTCAAAAAAATTTGTTTTTTAAGGGGTTGACAAATATATCAGCAAGGAGACGTGACATGTTGCCCACAGCTAAGCATTCTATTTGTTGGTAGTTTTTATCATTAAATGAGAAGTAATTATGGGGTAATGCTAGTTAATCAGATCAACTTAACTTGGAAATCTCTGCTATTGTTAGTTTTGTGTGTTTCATAAGGTTTTTTTCTGATAATTTCAAATTTCTATTTGACAGGCACATTTGTGAATGGATTAATAATGTCAAATGAGGCAAATGTAGCTTCTCTGGGGATATTTACTTCCTTGAAGTGCATTGTTAAGTTAACTCACATGTATTTTTTTTATTGGGTATATGGTTTCAAAATAGTAAAATTTGGTGAGGATATTACTTAATAGTTAGGAAAGTATGTATGCCAGTGTATTCTTGAAGTTAACAGTTGGCCTAACTGGAGAGTTAGATTTGTGGGTCTCTATTGTGCTCTGAGTTTGGGGGCAGTGGGACTCAGTTTTTCTTTCTAGTTTCATTAGCAATACTGTCTCATTTTTTGAGGACGTATTTCAGAGGTTCTCATTTATTAACACAATTTTCAGCTGCTCGATATGCTCAAGAACTATCAGCATTCATGAAAGAAAAGGAAATCAACCCCTTCAAGAATATGCTGGTTCCTTTGGCTCAGGTATGCATTTCATTATATTGTCTTTAAATATGTGTGTTGATTGCTTTTTTTGTTGAAAAGAAAAGCAATCAGTGGCCAAGGAGCTTTTAGAAGGAAAATCATAAAATATGTTGATGCTTTGGATAATGTAACAAGTTGAAGTAGGTAGCTCATATCTTATTAAAGTGGAAAAATGGACCAGGTGGAAGAGGGTGTGGGTAGATGCCAAAAAAGCTGAGGCATTGATTAAACCTTTTGTTTTAGTGAAGAAAGAGCTGATTGATTTTGCAGAATAAATTAAGTGTAAACAGCCCCATATGTAAACAATTCAGTTCCAAAACCATCCTGGAAGAATTACTGTCATGGACTAGAGGTTAATATTTGCAAACAAAAAAGGAAAGTGGTTAGAAAGGAGAGACTGGTTAGAAGCATTCAGTCATGTATACAAGACTGAGAAACATTCTACACATTTTCATATAAGATGCAGAGTTATCAGCTCATGCCCGTATCCCTCTGTAACAAAGTGCTTGCTTTGCAAACCAGGTTTTCACAGTGATAGTTAATTATGGGTTGATGTTTCTCGCTGCATCTGGCTCACAAATGAAGTATACTTCCACCTGAAAGTATTTGTGGGGGGAAAAAACTGGCAATTTTGGGGTTCTGAAAATTTCCATCTGAGTGAAGCAAAACCACTCTGTTCTTCCAAAGTTAATGTTTGAGATGTGGTATGCAGAAGAGTCATTGTTAGCCCCGTTTTTCATGTGTGAATTGATAAGTAGTGTGTGTTCTTCATGCAAGATGGGTCCCAACCACATCGGATCAAACAGGTGTTCTGCATTCTTGATGAATACTTCACCGAATCCAACTCTTTGTGACTTCTTTTTGTAGTGCATATGGAAAGACATTGGATGAGCTTGAGTTGTCAGTCTGGCATCTGAATCCATTTTGATCGAGACACTACAAGATTTTATGGCAAATTTCATTGTGCCATTCCTACTGCAAGTCTTGGACATTGTCGAAAGATTGTGATGTGATCGCAAGAAGTGCTTGCAAAGGAATAGTTTATTTATGCAAGCTGATAAAAGTCGTATGCAGCCTGTTGGAAGCCTTTGTAACTGCTATTTTGAAATCTCTGCATGAAATTGTTACGGCTTTCACAGTAAACATACTATTTATTGCATTCTTCTATTGATATTAGTTTTCATGTTATTTAATTTTAAAATTAGGGTGTTAGTTGTTGGAAATATGGTAAGTTACTTATATGCAAGAGGTACAGTATTTTTGCTGCATTCTGAAGCAAAAAACTGCATATACTTCTCACCGTACATCAGTCATACAGTGTTGTTGTAGGGTCACAGTGAAGCTAGATTTTTTTCCAAAGATTTTGGTCTTACTTACCTCAAAGTACATTTTAAATAATATCAGAAGTCTCGCTAGAGGGCAAGAGGGGCTGTTGTCTTCCATATTTTGCTCAAGAATGAATCAGACAGAAATTCTGTAAGAAATCTCCTGCTTAAATAAAGTATACTTTTTAAGATTTCTTCCAGTGTCTCACAGCTCGGCATAAGCTTTCCCTGCAAATGGATTTATGTGCTCTTTTAGCTGTAGTTTCTAAATATTTGACACATTTGCAGATCTTTTTAACTCTTCACACCTGTCTGAATGTAACAGCATCAGAGAGAGAAAATATTACACACGCCACTTATTAGTATTCTTTGTGGTACATGTGAATGCATTTTTCATTTCTGGTGTGTTACTCAGTTTTGCCTCCTAGGAAGGCCTTAGCCTGATTGCATACATGATTGAGAATTCCATCCACTCCTTTTTTCTGTGCAAAGTTATAATGTGAAATTAAACCTAAAGCTTTCAGGAAATTATGAAATACATCATCAGCTTGATCACCTTCATCATAACTTCTCAGATTTCATGAGTGATTAGTGTGAGCAAAGTTTTGCTTGTTCACACCTTCCAGAATTCACCATGGTTTCTGAATTTGGATTATTTGGTCTCTTAAAAGTGAAGATTTCAATTCCTTTGCTACCCCACCCCTAAAAAAAAACTCCCATGTCTCTGTGACAGTGCTGCATATTTTTCTCATCAACCACAGAGAAACAAACAAGTTTTTCTTTCCCCCTCCTTCTGTTGGTTGATCATGATTTTTCACTGTAGCTGAGAGAGCATAATTAGAAAATACTGAATCACAGAAACTGCAAGTGCACACATGTGCAACCCCTCCCCCCCCCCCCCCCCCCCCAACAAACAAACACACACACACACACACACACACACACACAGAGAGAGAGAGAGAGAGAGAGAGAGAGAGAGAGAGAGAGAGAGAGAGAGCCTAATTACCATAAAAACTTTCTTTCTGCACTGCTATTGAACTGTCAGTATAGATGTACTAGTTACTCTGGGAATGAGTGAGTGTGAAGCATGCTCTTTATTTAGCAATAAAATTAACTAAACTTTCTGTTATAAGATTATACTAAAAAAAAAAATCTTGCTATGCCCATAAATTAAGATATAGTAGTTGTTAAAAGATCAGAGTAGAAGTTAGATGAATTTGATGGAATGATGTTCCCTAATCAGTTTGCATATTTTTAGGCATTTATTCATGTTTTTGTATTTGTGTTTCCAGGCACCACTCTTCATCTCATTCTTCATAGGCTTGCGTAGAATGGCAAATGTCCCTGTAGAAAGCATGATGACTGGTGGACTCTTCTGGTTCACAGATTTGACTGTGCCTGACCAATATTATTTGCTGCCTATAATAACAAGCTGCACAATGTTGCTTACTATTGAAATTGGGGCAGACTCAGCTCGGCTCCAGGCAGCAAATATGGGAATGATGAAGTATGTCCTCAGGGCTTTGCCAATATGTGTGTTTCCATTCACCATAAATTTTCCTGGCGTAAGTTGATTGTTTATAAAAAATATGTACACAGTCAGTCTTATAGCTTTACAGAAACACTGCCTCACTTCTCATTTATCTATATTTTCAAGTGCAAGGGTGTGGTTGTATCATGTTATTTACCAAAAATTTGACAGTGGGATGCTTGTAAGATATTTGAGTAGCTGGAGGAAAGGTAGAAATGGGGGGAGGGGAGATTTGGCTCAACACGAATAGAAAACGGAGCAGTCAAATGTATTATGTTTCACAGAAAGGGAATATCAGAGAGTAGGGTAAGACATATTTTGGAAGGGAGAAGGCAGCTAGAATGAGCTACATGGTCAGTTGGTGTCAAAGAGAACACAGTTGAACAGTATGTTCATCTTGTTCTTCATAGATTATGATAATTTGTAACTATAGCCATGGAGTTTCTGTTGTGCATTCATTGTATAAATGATGTGTGAGCCTTTCAGATCTTCCATTGTATCTCACGTACCACCAATTTTTGCTCAGGTTCAGATCTAACTGTTGCCCTAAGACTGTGCCATTGTACTACACCTGCAGGTGTTAGCTCCATATTCTGGTCACCAACAGGCCTGTGGTAACAATTGAATATATGAATACACAATCCAGCTGCACAGTTTCTAGTCTTTGATAAAAGTGTATTCCAATGTACAAGGGTGGTTTAATAAGTGCGGTAAAAAAGCTGAAAAAATTCACCTTATTTCTCAAGTCTCCTTTGAGGGATGTATGCTTGGTCCAGCATTCCTCCAGATTTTTCATTCCATTGGAAAAATAGGTTCTGTCAAACTCTGCAAAATACTCATTGATTGCAGCTATCACTTCCTTATTTCATGAAAAAATTTTCCCAGCAAGCAAAAGTTTGAAGTTAAGGAACAGGAAGAAGTCATTTGGGGCCAAGTCTGGTAAACAGCAGGGATGAGGAACCAATTCAAAGTCTATCCCTGTACTTTCACCATTGTTATCGCCGATAAGTGGGATGGTGCATTATCCTGGTGAAAGGGCACTTTTTGCATCCAACCCTTGGTCTTTTTTTAGCTGATGCAAGTTTCAGATGATCCAACAATCAAGCATAATAGGGTCCAGTTACCATTCAGCATTTTTCCAACTAATCTCTTGTAAATCCCAAAAAAGTAGCTATCACCTTACCAGCTGACAAAATGGTCTTTGCCTTCTTCAGTGCACTTGCACTAGCTGTGTCCATCGTTTTGCCTGCTGTTTTGAATACAGCGTGTAATGATGGATTCAGGTTTCATCAGCAGTCACAAATCGGCAGATTGTGATTAAACATCACCACACATTTTGTTGAAATGTTGTGCTGGATGCACTTTTGTTCAACTGTGAGCAATCAAGGCACCCACCTCGCACACAGGTTCTTCATAGTCAATTCTCTGTGCAGGATATTATGCACTTGCTCAGTTGAAACGACTACAGCTAAGGAATGTCAAGAATTTTTATTTGGCCGTCTTGCATTACAATATCCTGGATTTTGGTGACCTCAATTGGATGGTAAGAGTCCACTTTGTCTTTGGTGCTTGTTTGATCTCATGTAAATTCATTAATCCAGAAGTAAGATGATTTGCATAGCAGGCCAATCCTTCAAATGAAAATGTTTGATAATGGCTCAAAACTCTGTTTCCTTCATTTTCAGTCACAGTTGACACGCTAATCAATTCAGACGGCTGTCAACAGTGAGCTGTACACCGTGCATTGTTGAAATTCTTTTTATGATTCTTGGAATAATCGAGCTTACCAATGAAGAAGATGCAACAAAAAGGTTTCATACTTTGTGGAAATCTACTAGATTTATCAAACCACCATTGCACTATTTATTTTACTATGATGGTGATGCTGTCTCCCCAAGGGATTCGTGCTGTCTCCACAAACATGTGATATGGTTCCAATCACATTACTTAATGAATCAACAACTTGTGAGTTAAAGTATGACAGTATGCTTGTAGAAACTGAACTCCTTCACAACTATGATCTGTAGAAAACACTCCCAGTGTTTCAGCTAAGGCAATCTGTTTGTAGTGTGGTATGTTTAACTAGACACTCAAGAGTTGTTTTACCATCGGAAACTATGATTTGCACAATTTGTGGAAGTATCAGTTATATCACCTCTATGCAATAAATAGTGATTTCATGCCATATAGGGAATAACAATAAACAATTCAGATTATGTATATGATTTTCTTGGGAAGTTTGTTTGTCTTGTAGTCCTCCTCCCAGCACCCTTGTGGTACTAAGAATATCTTTGAGAGATAAAGGGAACCAACATTTTACAGAGGTCATAGGAAGTATCATTTACTGCATCACAAGTTTAACACAAATTTGTTGTTGAAATGAAATACAGTTTCATTCTGTACCCTCTGCTGTGTGTCGTACTGAATTTTAAAGTTCTGAGCCCAACATTTTGAGCTGGGCTGGATTGACTAAGTTTGCTGTTAAAACGCTTATTACTGTGGCAAAGCACTTACCTTTGATACTTTTACTGAGATTTTTACAGATGTTTCATCTGTTAGTGGAGCAAAATGTGGGAGATCTAGATGTTTTACACTTCGAGGGGAGCATAGCCTTATCACATACTGAGCTCGGAGGTACAGAACCTGTTGCAGAGAAAACAGTCTTAAGGAGATGTAATATAGGGTGTCCCACTAAAACCTCCCTGATTTCAAGAACCTAGGAGAGAAAAACCACAGTAGATACCACAATGAAAAATGCACCACATTGTAGAGCATCTCAAAGAATTTGTATTCCCGTGTCAGAAGTGCCAAGTATCGTCGCCAGAGTGCAGCTGGCGACTCCACAGCAACGCGCGCAAGCAGTTGTGTGGTTTGCAGAAACAAAATTGCTGAATACTGTGCAAAGAAATTATCGTGTGCATGCATGTGATCCACCTGATGTGAAAACAATTAAGGAATGGTATAGGAAGTTTCTGGAGACAGGAAGCGTTCTGAAACATTCTGGCGGTGCATGTTACTGAGTTTCAGAAGAGACCGTGGATGAAATCAGGCAAACGTTTCTCAGAAGCCCACGTAAGTCAATTTATCAAGCATCTAGGCAACTTGATGTACCTCAATCAACATTACATCGTGTAGTTCACCAGTGTCTTCGTATGTGTGCTTACAAAGTGCAAATTTTGCAACATCTGACACCGAACGACAAATGACTCCGACAAAAATTTGCTGCGGATACACTGCAGCGTATTGAAATGTAAGCCAGCTTCCTGGAAAGATGTTTAATCTCAGAAGAGGCAACCTTTCATCTATTAGGAGGGGTTAATAGACATAATGTTCAGATTTTGGGTTCACTAAAGCCGCACGTTGTCATTGAACATGTTCGTGGTAGCCCTAAACTAAACGACTGGTGCGGGCTAATGCACAACGGGATTGTTGGACTCTTGTTCTTTGCAGAATAAACAGTGAATGGGTCAGTGTATCTGGACATGTTGGAGCAGTTTGTGTACCCTCAGATACGAGACTTTCAGCCCAACATCATTTTTCAACAAGATGGAGCTCAGCCGCATTGGTCAACAGCTGTTCACAAGTTCCTGGATAGGAAATTTCCCAATCGTTGGACTGGACGCAGATGACCCATTGCCTGACCACCACGTTCACCTGATATTACGCCGCACTGCTTGATTTCTTCATGTGGGAATTCGTGAAGCACCGCGTGTATGCGACCAAAGTGGACGATATTCCTATATTGTGACATTGTATCACTAATGCAATTAACAATAACAGAGGTAATGTTACAAAGAACTTGGCAAGAAATTGAATATAGACTCGATATTCTTCGTGCTACAAATCGTTCACATGTAGAGGTGTATTGATGATAAATAAATAAATTCTTTGAGATGCTCTACAGTGTGGTGCATTATTCATTGTCGTATCTAATGTGGTTTTTTCTCCCCTCCTCCTGGGTCTTTGAAATCAGAGAGGTTTGATTGGGACACCATGTATTTTAAGCTACTTATTATGTGATATAGTTCCACTACTTGTTTAAGAAGTATAATAATTGTAATATGATTTAGTATTTTGTGTTCTAAATTGCTGTTTTGCAAGAGATTGTCATGGAAAAATTGATTCACTGTTGTGATGGGAACACAAATTCTATATCAGGGTTCATTTGTAGGAAGGTGTACATACACTGCTTTCTGTATTATTATCTTTAAATATCCACTCATCCCACCTCTCTTTGTGTCAGTGTAGTAACAGTATGTTTTAATAGCTTGGATTCATGGTAATATGTAACTGTTTCAGGCTATCTTATGCTACTGGGTTTCATCAAATTTTATCTCACTACTTCAAGTAGCATTTCTGAGGATACCTGCAGTGAGAACGTATTTCAAGATCGAACCTCTTATTACATTCAGTCCTGAAACATTACCAATGAAACCAAAAGGATTTGTAAAAGGTTTTAAGGAATGTAAGTAAAATACTATATTGATCTAAGGACAGTGTTAATGTGCATTAGAAATAGATATTTTTTAGGTAAAACTTGTCTCCTCTTGTTCAGTTCTCCATTGTCAGCTTGTTTTTCAATTACAGCTTGGCGCAATGTTCAGATTACAAAGGAGCTTGAAGACAGGCAAAGGTTTGACGAAGTGCAGTTTCAGAAAGCTGGCAGGGGTCCAATAGTAAAAACTTACAAACATGATCCCACAAGGGTAATACCATCTGTCAACAATAAGAATGTAGCAGCAAAGAAAAGATAATGATTTTTTTGTAAAAAAAATACTTAGTTAATTTAAGAAACTGTACATAAATAATTATTCTTATTTATATAAAATGCCACCTAAATTATTTTGGAGATGGAATGAACATACAAACTATTAAAAGGTAAATGTGTTCATCAAGCCACAAATAGCATTACCTTAGTTCCTGCTTGACTAAAGTTCTGTTCCCCTCCAAAAGAATTGTGTTTGGAAATGAAAAACAGGTCCACACAGTGTACACTCCCTTTGTCAGAAAAGTTCCAGGACAGTTTTCTTTTCTTCCCCCCCCCCCCCCCCCCCCTCCCCCCTTCTCTGAGTCTGGAGTACTAAGTTCAGGAAAACCCCTAGTGAAATGTGGACTTGTGAAGGCACAGATTTCAGTGCAGGACTATCCTAGAGCTGGTCACCTATCACAGCACATACCAATGCAAATGTGAAGTGTGTAAGGCAGTTATTGCAAGAAGGCCATCACGTAACTGGGCATACGACGTCAGAAGAACTTAATTTGAAACATGGTGTGTGTGTCATTAAGATGTTACATGAAGATTTAGGGAAACAGAAACTTAATACAAAACTTGTCCTTCACACACTGACAGATGAACAGAAAGAGGAAAGATGAAGAATTTCTGCTGAACTAGTGGAGAGAGCCAGACGTGGTCCCACATTTCTGTTAAAGATGATTGCTGGGCACGAAAGTTAGTGCTAGCAGTATGACGCTCACACGAAGGATTGAAGTGCCGAATGGTGGAGTCCTGGATCAAGAGCCTCAAAAAAAGTCCAACAACGGCCTTTGAGAACAAGACAATGTTGATTACATTCTTTGATAGTAAAGGATTATTTCACCATGCATAATTTCCTTCGGGTCAGACAGTGAACCAAACTCTTTACATCGAAGTCTTGAACCATTTGTAACAAGCATTTCGACGTTGCTGCCCTGATTTGTGACATTTTCAGGACTGGTTCTTACTGCACGAGAATACTACTTTATCCGTTACCGAGTATCTGGCCAGACATTTTATTATTGCCATCCCTCATTCGCCATATTTACCTGGCTTCTCACTTTGCAATTTTTGTTTTGTTTCCACAAGCGAAAAGGCGACTATCGGAGCTGAAAATTTCCCTGCTTGCTTCTAAGACGTCCACAAATGTTGGCAATTGTGTATAGATAGCCAAGGGGACTACTTCAATAGGAGCTAGGTTCATTACTAGGTAAGTGCTGTTTTCTAATAAAATAATAATAATAATAATAATAATAATAATAATAATGCCCAGAAACTTCTGTGACAAAGGGAATACAACATCCTGTTGCAGATGTAACTTGTTGACCCTAGGACATGTGGGGTACACAGAATATCCACTCAGACTAATATCTACCAGTGACAAGATGCCATATCCAGATCAGCAATTTTAGTATCGGACTATGCTAATGAACAGGGATGTATGATGAGGATAACCTACTAATGTAGCTGGATCATCTGCTGGGGTCACTGAGAAGTATTGACAAGACCAGAGAATCACATTTCTACCATATGCTGATGCAGCCTCTGCAAGAATCAGCTGATCTCTAAACCAGAAAGAAATCCAGCCTTTTGGGCAGTATGAGGGATAACCTTCGGCTATGAATATCTGAGGTGTGTCACGTTCCTTGTGGCAAGTCTAACATTGGACAGACAGAGCACTACATCTCCATATGTTTTTATGTGAAACATCTACACAAGACTTGGCCAGGATGATAAATAAGCACTGGCTGAGAACACACGTCATTTCTGGGACAGTATCAAGGAAGCAAATTAAAGGTGCAACAGTCTCATTAATCATGTTACCAGTTTTGTCCCCTATGCAAATGGAAATCTTCATTTGTAGGTAATACAACTGGCACCACAACATACTAAATTTAAGAGGGTGGTGGTTGAATGGTTATGTACAGACAGCTGTGGGCATACAAATGTTCACCGCCACTTGCTGTATAAGGAAATACTACCTCATCAGAAGATGGAAAGAGAGTACATGCCTTCACAGATACACTTAGAATTAATGCAGCAAGAAACACAAGTAGACTTTATTGTGTCATTAATTTTATTGTTACTAAGAAGGGGAGAAGAGTGACAGTGTGACATAACTTGTAAGCAAAAGAATAAAATTGAGGGGGTTTTAGCATGTGCAAGTTAGAGATGAAAGAACATGGTCCCAAAATGATGGCAATTCAGATATCGACCCCAAAGAATAAGGTACTGTCCTCAACTGCAAGAGGTTCTGAGTTTGAATCGTGTCAGGTGCTTTGAAATTTGTTTTTAAATCTTTATCGAAATAACTGTGATCATTATTTTCATTCAATTAATTGGCCTAAATTAATTTTTATTTCTATTCCATTGTCACATTGTTTTAATCACTGTATTAATTTTTTCAGTTGCTCTCTTTTTTTCTTCCTATTGTTCTTTTTCCACATGGAATCTTTGGGTGTGCAAATTTAATTACTTCAATTTATCTATCATAACATTTAAACATTGGAAAATTCTAGTTTATCAGCTAAAAAACGAAAGATAAAATAATCTATTTATATTGACTGTACTTTGGTGTCAAAAATGTATTTTTCGCCACAATGTGTGCAGGTTTTTTGGATGGTAATCACCATACAATAATTTAAATATAAATTCTTATTACACTACGAGAAAAATAATTCTGGTGAAGATTTATACAAAATAAGAGATAATAAGTAAAAGAAATTAAAGTTAGGAATAGAGGTAACGAATGCAGTAACAAGAACGAAAATATAGGAAGATAAAATGTAAGAAATTAAATCAAAGTTGACACACAAAAATAACTGACCCTTTCACTATTACGGACATGCTCTTTGCATTCCTTGCTAAGGCGGCTTTTGTTACAGCTGTACTGGTTGCCAAATGCTGGTGCCTGTTGTGAGACAGTGCTCTGCCTGATATGAAATACTTCTCAGCCAATTTTTCAAAAACTGTTAGGTGAAATAATTTCATTTTTGTTTGTCTTACAGCATGGAATCCTCATCCAATAGAGAACTGGATTTCTTTTTCTTATCCGTATACTGTGCTGCATCAAATTAAGTAAAACATTGCATGAAATTTTAAAGAGTTCGCAAGGATAAACTTTGCATATTCCTGCATTGCAGTGAATGAAATATAAATAAGATTGAATTTTTATTCAAAATTGAGAGCAGGAGGATATCTCATTTCGTTCTAGAGTTATTGGGTTTTGTCTCTAAAGGATGGCTGCGCATAAAACACCACTTCATGCCATTGTGCAATGTGAATAATGTGGTTACAGGAATTGTCATATCTCATAAATGAATGAAGATATTGAAATGAGGCTTTTTGGAAGTGAAAGCATGCAATGAGGCTAAGCACATGTGTTGTATGATAAATACTTGTTAGTTTTTTATTCACAGATATATGGAAATAACTCATCCGCAACAGTGAGAAATCGACAGCTCAGGACGCAATCTCCATAGCACTTTAGGAAAATCCATGTAGTGTGTGTATACGTGTCCGAAATACCTGGGGAACGGTGTAGCAAGATGTGTATACTCACTCACAGCAGCGAAAGGGTTACAATTACATGAACAAAGATTCCAAGTGATAAAGTTACAGTAATGTATGTTGTTGTTGTTGTCGTTGTGGTCCCAGTCCAGAGATTGGTTTGATGCAGCTCTCTATGCTACTCTACCCTGTGCAAGCTTCTTCATTTCCAATTAACTACTGCACCCTACAGCCTTCTGAATCTGCTTAGTCTATTAATCTCTTGGTCTCCCTCTACGATTTTTACCCTCCTCTTTAGTTACATGACCTACCCATCCAATTTTCACCATTCTTCTGTAGCACCACATTTCGAAAGCTTCTTTTCTCTTTTTGTCTAAGCTATTTATCATCCATGTTTCACTTCCATACATGGCTACGCTCCATGCAAATACTTAGAGAAAAGACTTCCTGACACTTAAATCTATACTCGATGTTAACAGATTTCTCTTCTTCAGAAATGCTTTCCTTGCCATTGCCAGTCTACATTTTATATCCTCCCTACTTTGACTTACATCAGTTATTTTGCTGCCCAAATAGCAAAACTGATCTACTACTTCAAGTGTCTCATTTCCCAATCTAATTCCCTCAGCATCACTTGATTTAGTTAGACCACATTGCATTATCCTCATTTTGCATTTGTTGAAGTTCATCTTGTAGCCTCCTTTCAAGACACTGGCCATTCCGTTCAACTGCTCTTCTAGGTCCTTAGCTGTCTCTGATAGAATTACAATGTCATCAGCAAACTTCAAAGTTTTTATTTCTTCTCCATGGATTTTAATTTCTACTCCAAATTTTTCTTTTGTTTCCTTTACTGCTTGCTCCATGTATAGATTTAATAACATCAGGGATAGGCTACAACCCTGTCTCACTCCCTTCCCAACCACTGCTTCCCTTTCATGCCCCTCGACTCTTACAACTGCCATCTGGTTTCTGTACAAATTGTAAATAGCCTTTCGTTCCCTGTTTTTTACCCCTGACACCTTCAGAATTTGAAAGAGAATATTCCACTCAACACCGTAAAAAGCTTTCTCTAAGTCTACAAATGCTATAAACATAGGTTTGCCTTTCCGTAATCTATCTTCTAAGATAAGTCGTAGGATCAGTATTGCCTCATGTGTTCCAACATTTCTGTGGAATCCAAACTGATCTTCCCCGCAGTCTGCTTCTACCAGTTTTTCCATTCATCTGTAAAGAATTCGTGTTAGTATTTTGCAGCCATGACTTATTAAGCTGGTAATTTACACACCTGCAAATGGGATTGGAATTATTATATTCTTCTAGAAGTCTGAGGGTATTTCACATGTCTCATACATCTTGCTCACCAGATGGTAGAGTTTGTCAGGTCTAGGTCTCCCAAGGCTGTCAGTAGTTCTAATGGAATGTTGTCTACTCCCGGGGCCTTGTTTCGAGTTAGGTCTTTCATTGCTCTGTCAAACGCTTTGCGCAGTATCATATCTACTATTTCATCTTCACCAATGTCCTCTTCCAGTTCCATAATATTGCCCTCAAGTACATGGCCCTTGTATAGACCCTCAATATACTCCTTCCACCTTTCTGCTTTCCCTTCTTTGCTTAGAACTGGTTTTCCACCCGAACTCTTGGTATTGATACAGGCGGTTCTCTTTTCACCAAAGGTCTCTTTACTTTTCCTGTAGGCAGTATCTGTCTTACCCCCAGATATATATGCCTCTACATCCTTATACACTCCTGGAAATTGAAATAAGAACACCGTGAATTCATTGTACCAGGAAGGGGAAACTTTATTGACACATTCCTGGGGTCAGATACATCACATGATCACACTGACAGAACCACAGGCACATAGACACAGGCAACAGAGCATGCACAATGTCGGCACTAGTACAGTGTATATCCACCTTTCGCAGCAATGCAGGCTGCTATTCTCCCATGGAGACAATCGTAGAGATGCTGGATGTAGTCCTGTGGAACGGCTTGCCATGCCATTTCCACCTGGCGCCTCAGTTGGACCAGCGTTCGTGCTGGACGTGCAGACCGCGTGAGACGACGCTTCATCCAGTCCCAAACATGCTCAATGGGGGACAGATCCGGAGATCTTGCTGGCCAGGGTAGTTGACTTACACCTTCTAGAGCACGTTGGGTGGCACGGGATACATGCGGACGTGCATTGTCCTGTTGGAACAGCAAGTTCCCTTGCCGGTCTAGGAACGGTAGAACGTTGGGTTCGATGACGGTTGGGATGTACCGTGCACTATTCAGTGTCCCCTCGACGATCACCAGTGGTGTACGGCCAGTGTAGGAGATCGCTCCCCAGACCATGATGCCGGGTGTTAGCCCTGTGTGCCTCGGTCGTATGCAGTCCTGATTGTGGCGCTCACCTGCACGGCGCCAAACACGCATACGACCATCATTGGCACCAAGGCAGAAGCGACTCTCATCGCTGAAGACGACATGTCTCCATTCGTCCCTCCATTCACGCCTGTCGCGACACCACTGGAGGCGGGCTGCACGATGTTGGGGCGTGAGCGGAAGACGGCCTAACGGTGTGCGGGACCGTAGCCCAGCTTCATGGAGACGGTTGCGAATGGTCCTCGCCGATACCCCAGGAGCAACAGTGTCCCTAATTTGCTGGGAAGTGGCGGTGCGGTCCCCTACGGCACTGCGTAGGGTCCTCCGGTCTTGGCGTACATCCGTGCGTCGCTGCGGTCCGGTCCCAGGTCGACGGGCACGTGCACCTTCCGCCGACCACTGGCGACAACATCGATGTACTGTGGAGACCTCACGCCCCACGTGTTGAGCAATTCGGCGGTACGTCCACCCGGCCTCCCGCATGCCCACTATACGCCCTCGCTCAAAGTCCGTCAACTGCACATACGGTTCACGTCCACGCTGTCGCCGCATGCTACCAGTGTTAAAGACTGCGATTGAGCTCCGTATGCCACGGCAAACTGGCTGACACTGACGGCGGCGGTGCACAAATGCTGCGCAGCAAGCGCCATTCGACGGCCAACACCGCGGTTCCTGGTGTGTCCGCTGTGCCGTGCGTGTGATCATTGCTTGTACAGCCCTCTCGCAGTGTCCGGAGCAAGTATGGTGGGTCTGACACACCGGTGTCAATGTGTTCTTTTTTCCATTTCCATGAGTGTATTTGTCCTCTGGCCATACCTGCTTAGCCATTTTGCACTTCCTGCTGATCTCGTTTTCGAGATGTTTTTATTCCTTTTTGTCTGCTTCATTTACTGCATTTTTATATTTTCTCCTTTCATGAATTAAATTCAACATCTCTTCTGTTACCCAAGGATTTCTACTATTCTTCGTCTTTTTACTTACTTGATCCTCTGCTGCCTTCACTATTTCATCTCTCAAATCTACCCCTTCTTCTTCTACTGTATTTCTTTCGCCTGTTCTTGTCAATCATTCCCTAATGCTTTATCTGAAACTCTGTACAACCTCTGGTTCTTTCAGTTTCTCCAGGTCCCCCATGACTATTAAATTTTCATCTTTCTTAACCATCTGAATAATTTCTTTTATCTCATCATACATTTCTTCAATCTCTTCGTCATTTGTGGAGCTAGTTGGCATATAAACTTGTGCTACTGTGGTAGGCGTGGGCTTCTTGTCTATCTTGGCTACAATTATGTGTTCACTATGCTGTTTGTAGTAGCTTACCTGTGCTCCTATTTTTTTTTTATTCCTTATTAAACGTACTCCTGCATTACCCCAATTTGATGTTGTATTTATAACCCTGTATTCACCTGACCAGAAGTCTAGTTCATCCTGCCACCGAACTTCACTAATTCCCACTATATCTAACTTCCATTTCCCTTTTTAAATTGTCTAACCTACCTGCCCGATTAAGGGACCTGACATTCCACACTCCAATCCGTAGCTTGCCAAAATGGTTAAAAAAAAAAAAAAAAAAAAAAAAAAAAAAAAAAAAAAAAAAAAAAAGTGCCACTGCTGTGGACATCTTGTGAGAAAATCTTTGGAATTTAGTGTTGCAAATATAACTGGCATGACAAGTGAATTGTTTTGACAAAACTGCCGTGTATTTGAGCTTGACTGCTAACCAACTGTACATCCAATGAAAAACCAGGGTGAGATCACTCATAAAACATACCTAACCTGTCCCCTTGCTGTCCCTCCTTCCCAATCATAAGGCAACGTTTCCTTCCTCTCTCCTCTCCACCACCTTTCTCTTTAACAACTCAGTCTGTTGTCCCAGTTAAGCTTCAGTGTGCCAACATAAAAGAACTGTTTACTTGAAGAGTAGGCCATTAAGTTTCATTTTTAATAAATTTTTAGTGTGTGCTGTTTTTGCAGATCCACCCATACTATGAAATGTTATCCTCAGATAAAAGGGCGATAAACAACACCCACAGAACTACCGACCAGACTTCATTGTGACCAGTCATGTACAGATGCCTGGCCTACAGGCTGCGGCTGCACTGAAATGCAACACTCTCAGATGAATTGAGCCCAAGATGTCACCACATAGGCTGAGCAGTGCTGCATGAAATAGCAGTGTGCTACAAGTTCAGGAGAATAGCCCATAGGGACCCAGAACATGGGCCACGGCCGCACTGAGCGATCCCATGACGGCATCACACAGGCCAGGCAGTGCTTTTACCTACAACATGACACCATTGCGAGCTATGGTCTACAAACAGTGAGGAGATCAGTGCTTAATGGAGTGGTGTGGTGGAGATTGTAGTATAATTTACTTTATCACTCACTTTTCCACTGATTCCTATTGCAGGAAATGTGGACAGAAATTAAATGTGGTTTGCAAAGGAAGGGAAGCATATCATGACAAAGGAAAGTAAAAGAAAAACTAATGAGTGGTTAATGTAGAACACTCACTGCGTGAAAGGAATCTTAAAAGATCAAATATTTAAACCTATTGTGGATGGTGATGGGAAACGCGTTAGTTTTGTTTGTTGTTCGCTGTGCAGTGAAATTTATGCACATGCTTAATGGTTGAGGGACACAGTGCATATTTCTCGCCATCCATGTGTATCTAATAAACAAGGGTCTTAGGTTGACGAGAAATGTCTTCCTAATCCTACTCGGGACAAGTTTGTACCAGGTTTTTGGACTTGTTCAGACATTAGTTGTTGCTGGAGCGGCTTACGGAAACTTATCCACAAAGGTTATTAGACGTCATACCCCAATTGCATGATGGCACATGGCAGAAAGTGCTGAAAGCCTAACATACATAATTATTACTCAGTTAATTGCTTATATAATGAGAGCTGAAAGCTCAGCAACTGCAGATATGTGTACAAGTAGTGCAAGAAGGAAACATATACTGTCTACTATGTTTGTTGACTGGAATCTCAGATCCTGTGTTTTGTTTATGACACAGTTTCCAGGTGAACCAAAATTGGGCGTAACATTCAAAGAGAGTTGTTGAGTGATTTCTTTTTTTGGTATCCATGAGACTGCTTTGAAAGATATCCCATGTATGACTCGTCAAGATGCCAAAACTGTCACTGCACTGCGTGATTATTAAAGATTGAATTGTTCTTGCCATTGTTAAATACAGTGGTATGAAATGCTTTTAATGCATAATATATATATACATTTGTCTATTGTCCACAAGCACATGCTGCACTTACACAAAGAAAAGTGACCTTCTCAATGCTCGTGCTAGATCACAAGAACAGTCCAGTGGTATTTACTGGAATATGTGTTTGACTACGTTAGAATCTGTAGAGAAATAGTTCGAATTGATATCGCACTCTCACGGCATGTTTCTATTCTATTACTGCAATTCTTAGATGTTAGGGTTTAATTTGTAGCATGTCTTTTGAAACAGGAGAATTTTTACCTAGTAAGACGGTGTCCAAGGAACTGGAAATCACCTACAGCGCACTCTCTGTTGCGATGAAATATGTTACAGCATTTAAGAGATACTTCAGGAAAGAGAAGCTTCTAAAATAGGATTTCAGATAAATGCCTCATATTATAGTTACAGAAAAAGTTACTTGGCAAGAGATACCAAGAAGCTTTTCTTTAAGCACTATTTTGTCATTTAAAAATGATATTTGAAGGTGAGATACGTGTAGTCATGGCAGAGATAAGAGATACAATCCATTTATAGCCCCCCATTTCTAGTTTCAAAGAGATGTACACTCTCAATCAAAACAGAGGTCTGTCACAGAATCAGGTATAGGCCTCGTAGGCTCAGATTCAATGTTTCTTCGCCTAAAGAATAGCCAAGTATAGGGGAATACTTTATCAGATCGCTCACTCATATCTGTAAGTGACCTGAAATTCTATGAAATAGTTCAAATATCTTCAAAAACAGAACATTTTGTTTGATTTTCAACAAACTTTTTTGTTCAGATTAGAGCTCATATTGGTGTAGATTGGCAAAATTATTTATCAAAAAGCTTTTGTATTTTTTTCAGTCTGGTAAATAGCATTACAGTGAATAAGGCATGTACAAGCCTCGAAGAGGCAATTCTTTCCTTAGATTCCACAAAAACTCCACTAGCATTGAAAGTCAATAAGTTTGCTTTGTGGGCAAACATCAATGGTAGTCCTACTCCAGCAGATGAGTTGAGAGATATTTAAGTCAATACTGCAAAGAGGAAGAAAATGTGACTTGTTGATGAAAAACAAACAAGCATACTCATCATGCTCTTCAGGAGATCGCCAGAAAAATATTGTGTATCGTGTCCAGCCTTGGTTCTGAAAGAAATTTTAGTTCTGCCGGCTTCATGCTCATTGCAAAGAAAGTCACTTTTACTCTTCTTTCTGTTCCCAGAAATTCTTATCAGAGTCAGATGAGTAAAAAAGTATACCGAAACTCTTTTTGGACATTAAGTTTCATTTTCTGTTGTTTGTACTTGTGAAAAGATTATTATTGTTATTATATATAGTAATCTTTATTTATTAACCAACACCAACCTTACCCCCTTCAAAGTAATCGCTCTCAGGCAAAATGCTCTTGCGCCACCACTTTTTCCAATCTTGGAAGCACTTCTCACTTCTGGAACTTGCTTTTGATTATGGTGTTCAGCTTTTTCAATGATTCTGTTTTTGTCTCATCATTGGTAGCAAAACAAACATCCTTTCATGGTTTTCTTCAGCCTTGGTAACTGAAAGAAATCACAGGGAGCCATATCTGGTGATTATGGTGGCTGAGGCAACATAAAGGCATTATCATTTGCAAAAAAAAAAAAAAAAAGTGGGGGGGGGGGGGGGGGGGCAGCAGCATTGAGGTGTTTTCTTCGAACTGCCTCAAGTGCTCATAACTTCCAGGTAGTATTCCATATGACCATAAGGCAGAAACTCATTGATGGACTATCGCATTATAATCGAAGAAAATTGAGAGAGGCACCGTCACATGTGATTGAATTTTTCAAACTTTTTGGTCTTAGCTCTTTAGGCAGTTTCTATTGGGACAGTTGGACCTTGGTTTCCACATTATATCTGTATACCCATGTTTCGTCACTGTTGTAACCTTCTTTAGAAGTTCTGGATCGTAGTCAACTTTATTCAGCAATTCCCGAGCAATGTCGTTTGTGGTCAAAATTCAACAATTTAAGAATAAACTTTGCTGCTACACATTTCATTCCCAAAACATCTAAAAAAAGCGCTTGACATAAGCCAAAGGATATGGCAACATCATCAGCAACCTCTCTGCTGGTGATTCAGCTGTTTTCCAGAACCATTTTCTTCACTTGTTCTACATTGTCATAAGTAATTGATGTGCTAGGGCATCCAGGGCAGTTGTCATCTTCAACATCTTCTCCACCCTTTATGATACGTGTATACCACTCAAACTCACACCTTACTTACAGTAGATTCGCCAAAAGCCACAGTCAGCAGTCCTCCTTTGATCCATATTTTTCATAAGTAAAAATTTACCAAGCACATGAAAACACACACAACTTTTTCGGCTGTCATCAAAAACTAAACACTCAGAACAGCTGAATATTCAAACATACATCAGGAACACATGCACCAACAATATTTTAAAAAATGTTTTGAAAATTGGACACTTGAAGCCCACAAAATTAAAAAAATTCCCATTACTTTTGATTTATTGAAATGGAACTAAATAGTTAATTTCCAATTATTATTGAGCAGTAGGGCCAATATTGGCAGCTTTATTCCAATCTTACATTATGTTTTACAGTTAGTATTGAGAAAAATATTTTCCAGATGATGATGAAACTTACAGAAATGCCGCAGAATTTTAAGGCATCCACCTGGATGGAAGCTGTAGAAGATTTCATTAATATACCGTTTTATTCACAAGTGTCTTGATCACAATATGTTATTTATGCATTACTGAAATGAGTCATCACCAGAACAATTATTTAGTCAGTTAAAAATATATCTAACAGCTGTGATCAAGACATCTGTTAATAAGAAGGGGGGGGGGGGGGGGGGGAGTTTCCAGCTTTCCTCTTAAACATTCATTTTTGTTCCTTCCCCTAACATTACTATGACACTTGTATCGTTTATGTTATTCGCATATTACACCAAAACAACTGAACCATAGTTTTTGTGAGCACCAATCTAGTAACCCTACATTTATCTTTCTGATGAAACTGATGAACAAGAAAATAATGACAGATTTATAGAGTGCAACTATTATTCAATTTTTATTTATTTTCCTGTGAACTTATATCAAGGGATGATGTGTCTTCAGTGGGACAGCAATTACAATAATCTGATGACAGGAAGTACCTGGTTGTGTTCCATGTACCATTGGCCGAGGTTGAAGTAATATTTCAGTCCTCAGGTAAAATGCTAGGATCAAGAGAAGATGAGCAAAAATTGTAAATTCATATTCTGAACTGTCAAATTGCCTTTAGTCTCACATGTCTTATCTAGAGTGTGTATTGCAATGTTTCTGTTGCGATAAGTTTTTCATGAAAAGTTAACTGTAAATTCTTCAACATTTGAGGTGTGTTCAAAAAGTAAGATGACTTTATATTTTTTATGAAAAATATTTATTTATTCATGTTGTCCCCTTCAAAGTAATCCCCCTCAGATACAATACACTTGTGCCGATACAATACACTTGTGCCAACGCTTCTTCCAATCCTCGAAGCACTTTTTGGTACAGTCTTGAGTACTACCAGCGATGTAGTTTTTATTTCCTCAGCTGTTGAAAATCTTTGTCATTTCATAGGTCTCTCCAGTTTTGGGAAAACGAAAAAGTTGCAGGGGGGCCAAACACAGTGAATATGGTGGCTCAGGCACGATCGTGTTGTTTTCGGCCAATAAATCTCACAAGCCACGAATTGTTTTCCACAATTCCGGATGTTTTTTGCATATTGACTCTTGGAAACAGAGCATAATGTCAAGGTAATACTCCTTATTGACCGTACGACCCTGAGGGAAAATTCACGACGCACTATGCCATGGTAATTACAAAAAAAAAGTGAGCAAAACTTTTGACATTTGATTGAACTTGGCGTGCTTTTTTTGGTGTTGGCTCTCTGGGATGCATCGGCTGTTGTTTCAATGTCATATGACCCTTTTGAGCAAATCAGGATCACCATTGACATCATTCAAGAGCTCCTGAGTGATGCTCATGTGACTGTTCTTCTGATCAAAACTGAGAAGTTTCAGAACAAACTTCACTGACACACCTCTCATACCCAAAAATCGGAAAAAATTGCATGACACGAGCCGAGCGATATGCCAACATCCCAGCAACTTCTCTTAAGGTAATTCATTGATTTTTCCAAAACAATTTTCTTCACAGCTTTGACATTACCATCTGTTGTGCTGGGGTGTGCAGAGCAATGTTCATCATTGGCATCTTCTTGGCCATTGTGGAAGATCTTATACCACCTGAAAATTTTTTTTTTTTTTTTTTTTTTTTTAGCCGGCTCACCGTATGCCACTGTCAACATTTCAAGTGTTTTAGAGCACTTGATTCCAGTTTCACAAAAAAAAATGATGCACATTCTTTGCTCCATTTTTTATAATAATCGAAAATTGCCAAGCACACTAAAACACACCTAACCTTTCTATTTGCCAAAAAACAAAGTATGCTGTATGCTTGAAACTGTGATCATATGTTCGGGACATCTGTACTAACATAAATAAATAAAAAGATCGATAATCTAATGCACATTGCCTGCGCAGTTTGAAAAGTCACCTTAATTATTGAACAGTCCTCGTACAGCACTTGTATCTGAATAAATGCATTGTTGTTTTTATTTAAGAGGAATTAAGTACTGAGCTAAATAAAACTTCCAGCACAAACTGCAGTATTTGAAGAAGTGGTTTGTAAATTCAAAGACACGGTCGAGATTAAGATGAGCTAAATAATATTCTGCAATGGCAGCACAGGAGAAAATCTGAACTTCACAAAATAACCATTAATATAGGCTCTGCTGACGGTTTACTACCCCTTCCACATCACTGGCGAGGGTTTCTACACAATGCTGGTGACTACTTTGAAGGACAGTAACAGATGCAAACATGGAACTCTTTTTGTATCGGTTGTGAATAGATAGTTGCCACTATGCTAGTTCCAACCCTCGTAACATCACATAATTCCCCACCTAAACGGATGAACTTGTGATATATTCACTCATTCTACTTTAGTCACTTATTAAGTTCTGCATATAGATTGTTACTTTCACAAGTGCAGTCAGTATCTAATACAAAATCTCCAGCTACAAATCACTGTTTTTCCTTCAAGCTGTAATACAGTTAAACACACTGATGAGCCAAAATATTATGACCTCCTTAACAGCTTCTTTGACCGCCTTGGGACAAAATACACCACTGATTCTGCGTATCAGGAATCTGACAGTTGGTATGGTAGGCTTGTGGAGGTATGTGGCAGTAGATGTCTATGCATAGGTCTTGTAATTCACTTACGTAATAGGCCACTGATTTGTGTATGCAGTGTTGGCATCTGATAGTGACCCAGATGGATTCCACTGGATTTCCATCAGGTAAAATTTGTCCGAGAAATCAGCTTTAGTTCACTGTAATGCTCCTCAAACCACTGTAGCACGGTCCACGCTCGGAGACATTGACAATTATACTGCTGAAAGATGACATTGTCAGGGAAGACATGAAGGGATGCAGGTGGATTGCAGCTATCAGTGTGTCTGCTATTATTACTGCAGGTCCCATGCAAGTGCAAGAGAATGTCTCCCACAGCACAATACTGCTCCCACCAGCCTGCGTCTGTGGCACACTGTATGTTTCAAGCCGTCATTCACCTCCATGATGGTGTTTGTGGATAAGACCATCGACCTAGTGTAACAAAAATGTGATGAACCTGAAGATCTAACACATTTTCATTGATTGACGGTCAAAACCCAATGGTCTCGTGCCTGCTGAAGTTCTAATTAAAGATGTTTGATCAACATGTGATCACGTAGTTCAACAACGTGTAATGAACAGTGTGCTCCGGAACACTTGCACCAGCATTGTGCTCGTTTGCCAGAGATGCCACAGAACACCATCTGTCCTACTTTACAAAGCAGAAAAAACTCCAAAACCCATGTTTTGTGAAGAGCTGTGGACGTCCAACCATTTAGCACCTAGTGGAGTTTCACTGTCCTTATACCTCTTTCCATAGATGCTCACGACAGTAGCAAGCGAACATTCAACCAGCTTCACCATTTTTGAGATACTCATTCCCAGGCTCTGGGTAAACCCATCCCCCCCCCCACACACACACACACACACACACACACACACACACACACACACACCATTTTCTGTACCACAACTTCCCACTCGCTACCCTGAGAAACTGAGTCATCATCCCTCTATAATGAGCGAGATGTCGAGCTCAGAAAGAGGAAGAGGTGTTAGTATTGTGCTATCCATAGCTTGGAGGTAAGTATTTCTAGAAAGGAAAAAAAAACAAAGTGAAGGTGTTATGTGGAATATTGGATATTTTATAATCATCATTATTATTATTATTTATTTGTATAACATTTTTTATCAAACTTCTACTGTTTTATGTAAGTAATCCTTCAATGTATAAAATGTATTGCATAACACGTACTTTTTAGCTGCCTTTTTAAATAAGTGTAATTTTGCAATTTCTCTGTTTTGGTAATTTATTGTACAATTTTATTCTTTGAAAATGTAAGTTGAGTCTAGTTTTCGTTCCATGGTCAGAACTGTTTGTGCAGTAATTACCAATGTTATTTTTGACCTGTACAACTGACTCGTAAATGTATTCACACGGAACAGTTAGAATTCCCAGTTTTTTTAACAGATCTTTACAATGAGCTCAACTACCATTTTTGGTTATGATTCTTATGGCTCTTTTTCGGAGTTTGAAAATTTTGTGCATTTGTTCCCCAAAAAATAATGCCATAGCTAAGAATTGAGTGTACATATGAACAGTATGTTACATACTGATGATAGAATTCTAAGGGCATAACATGGTGATGACATTCTGTTTGCAACTACCTTTGTGTGTTCACACGACTTCAACTGAGAATCAATATTCATTCCTAGAAATTTTGCATTTGTTATACAGTCTGTAGAGGTAGCATCTACATTTAATTTGACATTGTCATTTTCCCTCTTCAAACTGAAATTCATGGCATTGGTTTTCTTTATGTTCAATGTCACTTTATTGCTTATTGACCAGCGTAACTTCCTCAAGAGCTTCATTTGCTTTCTCTGCAAGGAGTTCTCTGGTTTTCTCAGTGACTATAATATTGCTGTCATCAGCGAAGAGAATTTTTTCACCATGAGCAACACTACTGGGAAAGTCATTGATGTATATCTGGAATAGTATTGGCCCTAATATGCTACCTTGCGGAACCCCAGTATTGATGTATTCTGGTTCTGGTAACTGTTTTACTAAATGTTTAGATCTATTTGAAGTATGTGTTCTCTCTACTCTTTGTACCCTATCTGCTAGGTACGATTGAAACTAGTCATTAGCTACCCCTCTTATTCCTAATGCTTCTAATTTATTTAATATATATTTGTGATCAACTGTATGAAAGGCCTTAGAAAGATCGAAAAATATTTGGTACTTCATCTAAGCCTACTGACGTTTTATTTTTTAGTTTTTGAACAGTTTGATTGACTTCATTCTCTGTGGTTGGAAATAACATCATTGTATTTAGTTCAACATTATTTACAGGAGTTATATTTATTTTGGGGAATCTTTGCTGTTACTTCTCTGCAATACTTGAAAAAATGCTCATTTACATAGTTTGCTAAGTGCTGTGGATCATTTATTACTTTATCCCCCTCCCTTAGCAGTATGTTATTCTGCATTTCTTTGCCTCTCTCCACTTCCTTTTTTATAACATGCCAGACTGCTTCCTTTTATTCGTTATGGGAGACTGGAATTCAATGTCAAGAAGAGAAAGTTCAGAACTTTTGACTAGGGAAAGGAATGGAAAGTATCTTTTAGAATTTTGCACAGAGTACAATTTAATCATTGCTAACATTTGGTTTAAGAATCATGACGAGAGATTGTACAAATGGAACAGACTTGGATACAGTGGAGGCTTCCAAGTAGAATGTATAATTTTAAGACATAGCTTTAAAAACCACTTTTTAAACTGCAGAATTATTTCCAGTACCAGATGTGTACTCTGACCAAATTAAGAATAAGAAATTGCAGAAAAGTAGTAAAATTAAGAGGATGGATGGTTGGTTGGGGGAAGAGACCAAACAGCGAGGTTATCGGTCTCGTAGGATTAGGGAAGGATGGGGAAGGAAGTCGGCCGTGCCCTTTCAAAGGAACCATCCCGGCATTTGCCTGGAACGATTTAGGGAAATCGCAGAAAACCTAAATCAGGATGGCCGGACGCAGGATTGAACCATCGTCCTTCCGAAGTCCAGTGTGCTAACCACTGCACTTAAGAGGATGGCACCTGGTTAAATGAAAAGAATCACTGGTTATTGAGATTTTCAAAGACAGCATTAAATAACTATTGACCGAAACAGTGGAAAAGAAAACATTACAAGGTGATTGAGCAGATTTGGGGCATGAAACGGTGAAGGCAGCAGCAGACAAAAAGACAACACCAAGCAGAAGTTCTTAGATACAACATTAGATATCGAATTTTCATGCTCCCACAGCTCTCTGGCACATGTGCACCACATGCCTAGCCCACACACTTGCCACCCCTCCCTCCTGCATTCCTAACCCAGCAAACTGGCTGTTTCCCTCGAAGCCACTTGCTACTCACCCCCCACGGCCAACTCCTCTTCTGCCTCCCACCTCTATCCCCTTCCCATCATGACCCCCACCCCATCAGTCCATCTGCTGGACTGAAATCCCTAGATTGTGTTTCCGGGCAGCACCATGTAGGGGCACGAAGAGAGAGAGAGAGAGAGAGAGAGAGGGAGAGGGAGAGTGTCACACACTCCCTCAAGAAAGGGTTTACCTTGAGAGCTAGCAAATTTTTCTTCTCTTTTGTGTGATGACTTAAGACTTCTGCTATTTGATGAGTGGTCTCCTTTACTCCCGAGGCAAATAAAAGTGGCTCAGAGGACTAGGATACATAGAAACACAGCAGAGAAAAGCAAATACAGTACTAATCTGAAAATGGTGCAAACGGCTTTGAGCACTATGGGACTTGACATCTGAGGTCATCAGTCCCCTAGATTTAGAACTACTTAAACTGAACTAACCTAAGGACATCACACACATCCATGACTGAGGCAGGATTCGAACCTGTGACCGTGGCGGCAGCGCAGTTCCGAACTGAAGCGCCTAGAACTGCTAGGCCACTATGGCCGGCTGGTACTAATCAGAGATGTTGAAAGTGACCACCGCTCATCTCTTCATACTTTGGGGCCCTGGTCAGCAGGTTACTGAAGGCAGATTGATGTGGACTGCTGGAACTGCTGCAGTCTCTTCAAGGGTTGTGTTGTATTGTATTGTATATTTATTGGTCCTGTGAATCATACACTGTACAGGGGTACATAATGATATAGGACAAGTCAAATAATTTGCAATAAAGTTTAACAGAAAAAAGCTGTTGTATGGTTTTCAGTATATAGCAATATAACTAACATATGGGAATAACATTTTACACGCACACATTTCATACTTTTGGCCTTGGTTACACACACACACACACACACACACACACACACACACACACACACACACACACACACACACACACATAATACACAGATAAATCTAAAGTACACATTTCTTATTTTGGCCTTAATTGTATAAACTATTTAAATTTTTCACATATTTACATTGTAGATAAAAATTCATCAGCACTATAGTAACAATTCTGTAGCAAGTAGTCACTCACCGCAGTTTTGAATTTATGCATGCCAGTCATTGCCTTAATTTCTTTAGGTAGTTTGTTATACAGTTTTTTTCCTGCTTGCAAGGGACCTTTTTGTTTTAGTGTTGTTGCAATACACCTTAGACATGGGGCTCCCTGCACAAAGTAAGTAATTGCACACTGACAGATCAGGTAAACTAGGTCCATGACAAGACTGACCTCTGCTAACAACTCTGTCAGGTGTTAACATTGTGTAAATGTGCTCCAAAGTTCAGCTGGCTGTATGGGCAGCCGCCCCATCCTATTCGAAGTAACTGTAGGTCTTTTCCTCCTCCGTTAATGCCGCTACAAATGGTTTCAAAATGTTGGCAATGTAATGTAACATGCCAACCTCAAATACACTTGGCTAAAAAATGTTTTTGACCAAAGATGCAAACTGGCTGTGACAGAATTGCAAGGCTGTAGAAGCATGCTTGACTAGGGGGAAGATAGATACCACATACAGGAAAATTAGAGAGACCTTTGCCCAAGAGAGAGAAAACTCTATGAATATCAAAAACACAGATGCCAAACCAGTATTAACCTAAGAAGGGAAAGATGGAATGATATACAGAGGAAACAAATACGAAGACATTATTATGCACAAGGACGAGCAAATAGATGACGATTAGACGGGACATATAATACTGCAAGAAGAATTTGATAGAGCACTAAAAGACTCAAGTTGAAACAAGGCACTTTAAATACATGAAATTCCCTCACAGTTAAAGAGATCCTTGTGGAAGTTAGTGGTACAGAAGATAAATTAAACATGCTAAATACCCTCAGACTTCAAAAAGACTGTAATAAATCTTTTCCAAAGAAGGCAGATGCTGGTGGCTATAAATATTATCTATTAGTTTAATAAGTCATTGTTTCAAAACACTGATACGAATTACCTGTAACTGCTGAAAAACACGAAGACACCGAGGAGAACTTAGGTGAAAAATAAGTTATGCTTCTGGAAAAATTTATGAGTATGTGAGGCAATATTGGCAATGACCTAAACCAACAATTATAACATTTGTAGATTTTGAGAATGCTTTTGACAATGTTGATTTGAATACACACTGAAATTTTGAAGGTAACAGATAAAAGAAAGGAAGCAAAAGGTTATCTACAACCCAAACAGAAAGCAGACTACAGTTGTAAGAGTCAAGGACATGAAACGGAAGTAATTGTTGAGAGGGAAGTGACATGCTTATAGCCTATCTTCAATCTTACTCAACCTGTACAGTGAGCTAGCATTAAAGGAAACCACGGTTGAATTTGGAAAGGGAATCTGCAATTATATCAGAGATTGTAAAGCACTTGGAAACACTGTTGAATGAAATGAATAATGCCCAGGAAAAGAAGCATTTCTGGAAAAAAAAAAAAAAATTATGAACAGTTCAGAAAAGAGAAAAGAAGCTTTTGATATGTGGCGCTGTAGAAGAGTAGTGAAGAGGTACAGAATCAAGTGGGTGAGGAAAAATATTTATGGCACAAATTGATTAGAAGACAGGATCAGTTGATAGAGCAAACCATTAAATACAAAGTAATTAATGTGCATTTGGTAATGGGGAAAGTGTAGTGGGTAAAAATTTTAGATGGAAAGCAAGACTTGACTACAATATGTAGATTCAAATCTACTATAGGCTGTGCTAGTTATTGAAAGATGACAAGGGTTTCAAAGGATATGCTAAACACGGAGAGATGCATCTACATTGTCTTCTGATTAAAGAAGATAACAATGAAAGTCTCAGTTTACTGGTAACAAAGGATGTAAAATTTTGATTTAATGTCTCACTGACATAAGTCATTAAAACAATCATGTGTACTGTGATTTGCAGAGTCACAATACAAGCAAAAATAATTTTTGTGTATTCTTTATGCTATTAGCCAAGGATTCAGAGTTATGTATTTTGATACAAAAGTACTCAACAAGCAAATAAAAGATGTGAACGTTCATTCTACAGGTGCATCTGTTCAAAACCTGTTGTCTTTAAATCATTCTATCCTATGCTGATATTTATATTAGCTTCCTTAGACCATCAGTATACTGAAAACACATTTGTAACACATTTTTGTAACAATTTTCATTAATGAAAATTATGCCATATACTTTAGGACTGTTGCTAAGAGTATATATACAATCAAAGGAGGAGAGGACGAGGACAAGGGGGGGAAGGGGGCACCCCAATTTGTTTCACAGTGAGTGACTGAAATTCCTTGTACAACTGTTCTGCCTACAAGACAATATCCCTTGGACATTCTTTTTTCAAACTGACACTACATTGGTACACTTGTCAATCTTGCAGGTGCAGGATGTTGAGTCTGAATTGACAAGCTTTTTTTACCATGGACAAGAGGGGAGGGGACAGTTACCATTCACTTTTACCAATAAAATTAATATTCAATAAAGAAAGTTCAATAAATTTAATAAATAACATTCTGAAACTCATATATAGATGAAATATTACATAACAATTATTGTTAAAAATATTCACAATGCCTCGCACTAATTTTTGTGACATGAACATGAGACAAGGTTCCCATAGCAAGCAGTAATTAACTAATGGTATCACTTTTCTGATGGTACACGTTTTTCCAGTCTTCGATTTCTTAAGGTAAGTTTCAAGCTAATGGTCTTTATACACACAATAAAATTAATTATGAATCACAAAGAATTTACCGGAAGTAATTATCTGGGACACACAGGAATATTAACATTGCAAATAAAATATTTATCATCTTTTATTTCATATGAAAACTGCAAATCACAGCATCTGTGCTGCTGCACAAATAAAATAACAAGCACAATTACAACAGTTGCAAATGCTTTATAAAAACAAGTTGTTCTCATGAAGCACACTATCACACCAATGTCCTTAATAAGTAACGATGCACTGATTAATGACTTCAATCAGGTGCGAGTTCTCCAGTGCAGCTGCAACTCTCTCCTTATCAGCTAGTTGTTTGTTAACAGCTGATTCTGAAGCATGAGTACCAGGTGCAATCTCCACCCTGACTTTGAACCTGGGAGGTAATGCACGCAACAACTGTACCCTTATGGAAAGTCCTATGATTGTTGCCATACTGCAATGTGGAATAGTTGGAGTGAACAGCACCTTCACTTCATTCTTGCTGTTATCCACCTACAGACAACAAAACAATCACAACAGTGACAAAGTTATTTTCAGTGTGTAGGAAGTACAGTTGGCACAATATTAACACTATGTTTATATAAAATTTAGGCTTTAGTTATAGGACAATGCACATGTCGTAATGTATACAAGCACAACAACTCTTGACCTATCCACACAGTTTTACTTGCATCAGAAGTTCTCCTACATACATTGCAGGACTAGCAGTCCTGAAAGAAAGGATACTGCAGAGAAATGGCTGTCACAGCCTAAGAGATTGTTTCCAGAGTGAATTTTCACTCTGAAGCAGAGTGTGGAAGTTTGAGATCCAATCTGGCACACAGTTTTAATCTGCCCAGAAGTTTCAAATCAATGTACAGACTGCTGCTGACTGAAAATTCATTCTATGGATGGGTTTAATTTTGCACACACTATGAAGACTTTAAAAAAAGAGAGAGAGAGAGAGAGAAAAGAAGAGGAAGAAACCTCAACTATCTCATACACATATCTGTATAGATGGTCCACAATTCAGCACAGGTCACAATACAAAAAACATTCAACTAACAAGGATTTGCAGAAGGTAAATACAGGTAATGAGCACCAAATATCATCAGCTAAAAGAGTCAACAGCTGCCCTCCACCTACTGGTACCTAAAAGATGGCATACCACCATTTTTGTTACTTCTGATGTAAGAAGCTCTACTACAAGGTATTGTGAAGGGGAAAAAATGACAGTCTATATTTCTTTAAGAGAATTAAATTATATACAGAGCAGGTGTGTGTGCATAGATCAGAGACACAAGGTCTACTGTGACTCACCCAAGGCGAGAGAAACCCCGCCTGCATCCATATCTCTTAGTCAGGAGATTCAAAACTGTAAAAATGTAATATACATCAGTTAGACTGTCAATAATAAAAACAAGATGAGAGAAACTGACTGAAGTGCCAAAAATCATGGAGTAGTAATAGACATATGCAGATTGCAGTAGTATCGCTTACACAAGGTAGAGTGTAGTGCAACAGTGGTGCTGTCATTTTTACTCAGCTGATTCATGTAAAAGGTTTCCTATGTGATTATGGCCACACAACAGAAATTAACAGATGTCAAAATAGGAATGGCAATTGAAGCCAGACCCATGAGACATTCCACTTTAGAAATGGTTAGGGAATTCAATATTCTCAGATCCACAGAGTCAAAAGTGTGCCGAGAATACCAAATTTTTGGCATTACCTCTCACCACAGACAAGTCAGTAGCTGACGGCCTTCACTTAACAACGGAAAGCTATGGTGTTTGCGTAGCGTTTTCAGTTCTAACAACCAACCAACACTGCATGAAATAACCACAGAAATCAACGTGGGATGTATGACAAACATATCAATTACAACAGTGTGGTGAAATGTGGTTTTTTTTTTTGTGGGGTTTAAGGGCGCTCAACAACTGAGGTCATTAGCACCCAGTCACTGTTGTTAGAGCACATGGAATCTAGTAAAACTCAAGGGGAGGGAGGGACACCAGAAAGACCTAACAAAGATGTAGATAAAATAAGTACAAAGGTTAGATGTCTTTGGACAAGCCAGTCAAAGTTATAAAACGCAGAACTCGAGCAGCTGCTCGAGCGTCATCAGCTAAAATATCCAGTAAAGTAGATGGCACGGACAGGACAACATGAGATTGACTAAAGCGGGGACAAGACAATAAAACATGGCGCACTGTTAATGCCTGACCACAAGGGCACTGCGGGGCTGGGTCACCGGAGAGCAGGTAGCGGTGGCTAAACCGGCAGTGCCCAATCCGCAACCTGGTCACAAGGACCTCCTCTCGCCGAGATGGTCGGGAGGAGGTTGTCCAAGCAGTTGGGAGTGGTTTTACTGCCCGGAGCTTGTTCCCTTGGAGGGATGACCAAGCATCCCACCACAACGACACAAGCCTCTTACGAACATCCCCACGAACGTCAGATGACAGGACACAATGCGAGGCTGGCTGAGGCAGGAGGACTCCAGCCTTGGCTGCAGCATCCACAGTCTCATTCCCAGGCACTCCTACATGTCCGGGAACCCACAGAATGCTGACAGGAGAACCATTATCAGCGAAAGAATGGAGGGACTGCTGTATCCGTTGAACCAAGGGATGGACCGGATAGGGAGCTCCAAGGCTCTGAAGAGCACTGAGTGAGTCAGAGCAGAGTACATATGATGAATGGCGGTGGCGGCAGGCATACTGAACGGCTTGATGTAGAGCAAAAAGCTCGGCCGTAAAGCTGGAACATTGGTCGAGGAGCCGGTATTTAAAGGTGGCGGCCCCAATGACAAAAGCACAGCCGACACCATCGTCAGTTTTGGAGCCATCGGTGTAAATAAAGGTGTGACCGGCAAGTCGAGCACGAAGTTCGACAAACCGTGAGCAATACACTGCAGCCGGAGTACCCTCCTTCGGGAGTGAGCTGAGGTCGAGATAAATATGAACCGGAGCCTGGAGCCAAGGTGGTGTCAGGCTCTCACCTTCTCTGAAGGTGGTAAGGAGGGCAAAATCCAATTGCCGAAGCAGGCGACGGAAGCGGACTCCGGTGGGCAGCAGGGCAGACACATACAACCCGTACTGACGGTCGAGAGAATTGGCGAAGGAGGACTGGTAAGAGGGGTGGTCGGGCATAGACAACAGCCGGAAGGCATACCGACACAGCAGTAGGTCGCACCAGTAGGTCAATGGTAATTCGGCAGCTTCAGCATAAAGACTCTCGACAGGACTAGTGTAGAAGGCTCTGGTCGCAAGACGTAACCCCCATGGTGGATGGCGTTGAGACGGCGTACGTAAGAGGGATGGCCGAGTAGACAAAGCTCCCATAATCCAGCTTCAATCGGACTATGGACCAATACAAGCGAAGCAGGACAGTGCGATCTGCTCCCCAAGATGAACCACTAAGAACTCTGAGGACATTAAGGGAACGTGTACAACGGGCCGCCAACTAAGAGACATGCAGAGACCAACACAGTTTCCTGTCCAACGTGAGCCCTAGAAACTTAGTTGTTTCCACAAATGGGAGAACAACGGGACCGAGATGTAAGGATGGCGGAAGGAACGCTTTATATCGCCAAAAGTTGATACAAACCGTCTTCTCTTCAGAGAACCGGAAGCCATTTGCCATGCTCCATGAGTATAGGCTGTCTAGACAACGCTGAAGGCAGCGCTCCAGGAGGCATGTTCTCTGGGCACTGCAGTAGATTGCGAAGTCATCGACAAAGAGAGAGCCTGAGACATTAGGTGGAATGCAATCCATAATTGGATTGATCGCGATGGCAAAAAGAGCTACGCTCAAGACGGAGCCCTGAGGCACTCCGTTCTCCTGGAGGAAGACGTCGGACAATACGGAACCCACACGTACCCTAAACTTTCGATCCGTTAAAAAGGAATCGATAAAAAGGGGCAGGCGACCACGTAGGCCCCACCTGTGCATAGTGCGGAGGATACCTCCTCTCCAACAGGTATCATAAGCCTTCTCCAAATCGAAGAACACGGCTACCGTTTGGCGCCTTCGCAAAAAGTTGTTCATGATGAATGGCGACAAGGTCACAAGGTGGTCAACAGCGGAGCGGCGGCGACGAAAGCCGCATTGGACATTGGTAAGTAGCCGTCGAGATTCAAGAATCCAAACTAACCGAGCATGAACCATGCGCTCCATCACCTTACAGACACAGCTTGTAAGAGAAATGGGGCAGTAACTAGAAGGAAGGTGTCTATCCTTCCCGGGGTTGGGTATAGGAACAACGACGGCGTCACGCCAACGCATGGGGACCTGACCTTCGGTCCCGACACGATTGTAGGTACAAAGAAGGAAGCTTTTGCCCGCCGGAGAAAGGTGTGCCAGCATCTGAACGTGAATGGCATCTGGCCCCGGAGCAGAGGACCGGGACAGTGCAAGCGCACGTTCGAGTTCCCGCATAGTAAAGGGGGCATTATAAGTTTCCAGAGTCAGCGAGTGGGAGGAAGGTCGCTGAGCCTCTTCTGCCTCTTTCCTGGGAAGGAAGACAGGATGGTAATGGGCGGAGCTTGAAACCTCCGCGAAAAACCAGCCGAAGGCGTTGGAGACAGTCACAGGATCAACACAGACCTCATTACCTGAGGTCAGGCCAGGTACCGAGGAGTGGGCCTTAATGCCTGACAGCTGGCGCAGGCCACCCCATACGACAGAAGAGGAAGTAAAACTGTTAAAGGAGCTGGTGAAAGAGGCCCAACAAGCTTTTTTGCTGTCTTTGATGACTACGGCATTGCGCTCGGAGCCGTTTGTATCCAATACAATTCGCCAACGTAGGATGGCGGTGAAAGGTGCGTAAAGCACGTCGTCGAGCACGGATAGCGTCTCTACAAGCCTTATTCCACCAGGGGACGGAAACTCGACGTGAAGAAGAGGTAGTACGAGGAATGGAACGTTTGGCAGCATTGATGATAACAGCCGTGAGGTATTCGACCTGACTGTCACAACTGAGAAAATCGTGGTCCGGAAAGGTCGCCAGGGAGGAGTAAAGTCCCCAGTCAGCTTTTGGTATGTTCCAGCTCGAAGGACGTGGGGATGGGGTGTGGTGCAGGAGACGAACGACACAGGGGAAGTGGTCGCTCGAATAGGTGTCAGAAAGGACATACCACTCGATCCGACGGGCAAGAGTGGTAGAACAGATCGAGAGGTCCAAGTGGGAGTAGGTATGAGTAGAGTCCGAGAGGAAAGTCGGGGCGCCAGTATTGAGGCAGACAAGATTGAGATGGTTGAAGACATCCGCCAAGAGTGAGCCTCTTTGACAGGATGCAGGAGAGCCCCAAAGGGGATGATGGGCATTGAAGTTGCCAAACAATAAAAACGGCGGGGGAAGCTGAACAATCAGATGCATCATGTCAGCCCTCCTAACAGCGGTTGACGATGGAGTGTAGATGGTACAAACTGAAAAAGTAAAAGCAGAAAGAGTAATACGGACAGCTATTGCTTGGAGTGGGGTGGTCAATGGGATGGGATGGTAATAGACATCGTCCCGAACGAGCAACATGACCCCACCATGAGCTGGGATACCGTCCACATGGGTGAGGTCATACCACTCCGAGGTGTAGTGGGTAAAGGCAATACGGTCAGTCGGGCGCAACTTGGTTTCCTGGAGACCAAGGACGAGCGGACAGTGCAGGCGGAGGAGCAGTTGTAATTCCTCCCGATTAGATAGAATACCTCTTATGTTCCAATGTAACAAGGCCATCGCTAGTCAAAAAGAGGGGGAACGAGACGGGGGAAGAGCTGGTCACCTCGACGGCCGCGGAGGGCCAGGTTTCGAGGGAACAACGCTACAACCAGGGGGAGGTGGATCCTGTTCCATCGAGTCGTCGCCAGCTGCGGCCGCTGTCCCTGGTGGTGTAGGAGGGGCAGCATCATTTGCCGACGAGAGGCCAGCTGAGCGCCTGGCAGCAGAGCGTCCCGGAAAAACTGAGGACGGCCGGGAGCAGCGACTCACGGATGGAGCGTCAGACGAAACGTGCCGGGGTGGAGAGGGGGATAGAGACTTCTTCTTGGGGGCCTTCTTGGAAGTCCGAGGAGGCACAGGGGTGATGGGCTGGACCCGAAGAAGGTCCTCACACACGGGGTCGGTTTTCGAACGCCGGACCTCGGAAGCTGGGGTCCGGAACGTTGCCCTGATGGACGCCTGAGAAGAGGATCGCTTCTCAGGCGGCGGGGGGGGGGGGGGGGGGGGGGGAGGAGGAGGAGGAGGAGGAGGAAGGAAGGAAGGAAGGGTGGCCCCTGGGGCAGAGGGGGCAGGGGCCACGGGGGAGGAGGATTTGGAAGGGAGGGATTTGGGAGGCGGAGGCAGAGACCCCGGATGGGGGGAGGTGGAGGGGGGACAGGATAGGGGTGAGGATACCGCGGAAGGAGGGGACACAACTGAGGCAAACGAAGTGGTCAACGGCACGGGATGGAGGCGGTCATACTTCTTCCTGGCCTCAGAATAAGAGAGACGATCCAAAGTTTTGAGTTCTTGTACCTTCTTCTCCTTCTGATATGCGGGGCAGGTCTGAGGATCTAGGCGAGTGGATGCCAGGACAATTAACGCACCGAGGTGGTGGGGTGCATGTATGTTCCTCACGAAGAGGACGTCCACAATCGCCACAAAGGGGCTCAGCCTCACACCGTGACGACATGTGCCCAAAGCGCAAACACCGAAAACAGCGCATAGGAGGCGGGACGTAAGGTCGCACGTCACACCGGTAGCACATCACCTTTACCTTCTCCGGAAGAACGTCCCCCTCGAAGGCGAGGATAAAGGCCCCGGTGTCAATGTGACAGTCTTTGGGGCCGCGCTGGACTCGCCGGACGAAATGCACGCCTCGGCGCTCCAGGTTGGCCCTGAGCTCCTCATCAGATTGCAGCAGGAGGTCCCGATGAAAAATAACCCCCTGCGTCCTATTTAGTGCCAGATGCGGGACAATGGACACTGGGATACCCCTAGGCGGTCGCACGCCTGGAGCGCCGCCGACTGTGTGGCGGAGGTGGTCTTTATAAGAACGGACCCCGAACGCATCTTACTGAGAGCCTCGATTTCCCCGAAGATGTCCTCAATGTGCTGAACAAAGAACATGGGCTTGGAGGTGGCGAACGTCCCCCCCATCGGTTCGAGAACAGACCAAATAGCGGGGGAAGTACTTCGCCCCAAGCCGGCGGGCCTGTCCGTCCTCCCAGGGAGTGGCCAAGGGGGAAAGGGCAGGAGAACCACAACTAGAGACAGTACCTTTCTGTTTGAAAGACTCGGCCGCAGAGCCACCTGATATGTGTTGACGTTTCATCTGCGAAATGTCCGCCCCGATACCACCCACTCCGACCAGGGGCTCTCCCCACGGGCGCCACCCAGCCTCAGCTAGGGCCACCTGGCAGGATGACCATTGCTGGGAGTCCTGATGCCCCAAGGAGACAGGCATCTACTCCTTGGCCGACGTGGGGAGGGTGCAGCTCAGGTATCTGCAGTTGTGTTGTCAGGGGGCTACAACCTAGAGGGTACATGACGACCCCACCACAACGGGCTGGCTACCGTGCTGGATTTCTGGTGCCATGGAAAGTCCATCATGATCGTAGGTGCAGATGGGGACGCACTATGGGCGTAACTTGTACAACCCATCAGGCGTTTAGGCCCAATTTGAGGAATAGTGGATATGGTTACAATGCCGGTACAATGCTGAGTGCCAAGGACTTAGTGCACTGAGGACCAGTGGTACACCACGTAAGGCGTCCTTCCCCAGAAGGCTCGTACTTCTGTAGAATTTTGAAAAATGGAGGTCAAACCCCAAGGGGGACCATCACATGAAAGGCCGAAACGGTGGAAACTCCTTTTAGTCACCTCTTACGACAGGCAGGAATACCTCGGGCCTATTCTTACCCCGGACCCACAGGGGGGTGAAATGTGGTGTTAATGAGCAATTGCAGCAGATGACCATAGCGAGTGCCTTTGCTAACAGCACAAAATTGCCTGCAGCACATCTCCTGTGCTCATGACCATATCAGTGGATCCTAGATGACTGGAAAACCATGGACTGGTCAAATGAGTCCCAAATTCAGTTGGTAGGAGCTAACAGTAGTGCTCTGGTATGGCACAGACCACATGAAGCAGTGGATCTAAGTTATCAACAAGACAATGCACGAGCTGGTGGTAGCTTCATAACAGTGTGGGCTGTGTTTACATGGAATGGACTGGGTCCTTCAGTCCAACCGAACTGATTACTGACTGGAAATGGTTATGTTCAGCTTTATGTTCCCAAACAATTATGGAATTTTAATGGATGACTATGCACCATTTCACTGGGCCATAATTGCTCACAGTTTGAAGAACAGAATTTCTGTACAATTCAACCAAATTCCCATTGAACATTCATGGGATGTAATTGAGTGATCGGTCCATGTACAAAAACTGCAGTGGCAACACTTTCACAATTATGGACGACAATATAAGCAGTATGGCTCAACATTTCAGCAGGGGACTTCCAACAACTTGAGTTCAAGCCCTGTCTAGTTGCTGCACTATGCCATGAAAAAGGAGGTGCAACACAATATTAGGAAGTATCCCACTACTTTTGTCACCTCAGTATAATAGGTAATGCACCAGATGGGAGTCTGCGGGCCCTCAATGCGATGGGAGCCATGCTACCCACAGCCACCCCACCCCTGATCGATTACAGTCAAGGCATTAAAGAGAACCCACTATTCAACAGAATGCTACATCTAAAGTGGAAAATGAAGGGTGAAAGAGGTAGTGGCAAAGCAGGTAGGACTGAGTTTTCTCAGACCCAGCCAGTATCCAGTGGGAGATTCCCCAACCCAACAATCCCACGCTATCTTATATCCGAGAGTAAAACCCACTTTCACAGTGGAAACTGAGAAGCATTTCAACTGTCCACCAATACCAGAACCAAAGAATTCAGAGGACCATGCTAAGCCTGGAGGGCCAGAACAAGGGGGCATTTACCAAGATATGAGCTACCTGGTGGTAAGGCTCCACAACCACAATGGGGGGGGGGGGGGGGGGGGTTCATTACATAAAATAAAACTGCAGGTTAGTCTGGTATAACAAATGTGCAGGCAACATAAGACTGTTGATTCCTCCCCCCCCCCCCCCCCCCCCAGGAGGAACAGAATGAGGAGCACCATGCAACAATGGTCCCCTGTATTGTGCAGAAATTATTTGGAGGGGGGGAGGGCCAAGAGCCCATCTTTTGTTGTTCCATCTCTGACTTAGCAGTAGCCTTATTTTCACCAGCAAACCTGCACCTCAGACCATCAAAGTGAATATGGACCAGCTAATCGCTTATCTAGCCAAACGCCTGGCCAGTTCATTTCCTGGGATACTACAAAGACTGGGAACCAAAGAAAGGTGAGTGAGCAGAGAATATGACTGAAGTCACAGGGAAGGTCACAAATGGCAGATATCACAGAATGACAAGTGTAACAGTGAGAAATGGACTGGAGACTGCTCACTGAGTCACTGAAAATTAAAATACAGTCAAGGGAGCCTCTTTTAATGAAATGTAGAGCTCTGTTAATAGCAATCAGCTCTGCCTGTTCCCAGCAATGAATGTTCTTCACTGGTGGGAGATGTAGAAGAATATCCTGTCCTATACATGGTTTCAGATCCATCAGCGTAAATGGCGCTAACACCCTGATACTCTTGGAGAACTGAAAGGAACAGACACCAAAATATCATGGAGGTGACTAAAACTTTAGCACCATGAAATAGACCAGTCCCAATTCATGGCCTAGCTACCAACCAATGGGGGAGTGTGGTGTGGGGAAACATTGGGAGTACATTCTAAGGAAGTTAGGAGGCGGTCCTGGCAGATGGGTACATATGAAAAATGAATGTGAGAAATTGTCAGATAGTGATTGCATAAGTGATCAACAATTGGTACTATCAAATCTGAAGAGTTGAGATTTCCACTTCAGTAAGGAGAGTGCCTACAGCACTAGACCAGAAGGCACATGTGGCCAAGCAAATGCCCCAACGATGAACTGGGTCTAACAATTTCAAGGCTGAAGGTGCCACAAAGCCACAAACCTGGCAACCCTAGCTCAGGACGAGACCAGTGTCTGATGAGTCCAGCGAAGAGTATCATGTTCAACAGACAGGATGCAAACCAGAGATACGGGTCAGGACTGACCGTAGTAGGGTGACAAATGAATAACCTGCATTTTTTTTTTTCACGAGGGAATTCCAAACCATGGGAAAGGTTCCAAGCAAAGGTGCTTCACATGGTGCCTTGGACTTACAGCACAGGGATGACCAGTGGCCAATCACAGGTCATTAGCCCACTGATGGTGATGAGAAAGAGTGCAACATTCAGCATGGAGCCCTAGGGGACTCATTGAAAGCTGAGTGAAATATCTACCAGTGGGATAAAAACCGGCAAATAAAAATCAGAAGGGAGCCCTGAAAGCCCTAGTTGTGGAGGATAAGTAAAATGTGATCGCCTCATGTGTAGTATGCCTTATATAGGTCAAGCACCACAAAGAGGTGTTGGCATCTAGGAAAAGTCTGTCAGATTGCTGATCCCAAACTAACCAGGTGATTGGTTGTGGTACATTCCTCCTGGAAACCACACTGATACGGGGATAAAAAGCCCCAAGATTCAAGACCCACCTTAATCTGCCGGCAACCATCCTTTCAAGCAGTTTGCAGAACATGTTACGCTAATCTGTCGATAGCTGTGAACAGATTTTGGATTCTGGCACCATGAAACACAGCAGGACCATGGAGAGTGTTGATAACTTTATCAATGTCCACATCCATGTTATAATGTGTCTAGACATTGAGAGCAGTTCTGTAAATGGTAGGATGCCAGTGATACACACGACGGCGAGGCATCTTGCCTATTGACTGCCACCTATTATTATTCCATGACATATATAGAAAAAAAAAAAAAAAATTATGCGCAAATGTGATTACATCAGAGATTGGTAACGGACTGTCAGGATGACAATTTTCTGAGTCCGCATCTTGCCTATTGACTGCCACCTATTATTATTCCATGACATATATAGGAAAAAAAAAAAAAAAAAAAAAAAAAAAAAAAAATGCGCAAATGTGATTACATCAGAGATTGGTAACGGACTGTCAGGATGAGAATTTTCTGAGTCCAAGTTGTTATCAAACAAATGGATTTTTGGCTAAACTTCAGTAATAATCTGGACTGAAGGTAAGTGGCAATTCTAACTGAAGGCTGTAATTACATCTCAAGTGTCACAAATCAATGGCAGTAGTACCTCTTTTGTAATTGTACGAACTAGCACAGAAGAAAAGTTTATGTGGTTACAGCAACAAAGTTCAAGGCCTAGGCTAGGTTGAGAGTGGCGAAGCCAACAAATATTAAAGGAAGGAAACTGGCTGTGTTGGCAGACTGATCTCTATTGTAAGTTAGGTTGGAATGTGACAGTTTTGTCATTCACTCACAGCAATCCCATTTAAAACAATTGTTGTTTGTTTGTTTGGTTGGTTGGTTTAAAAGAGGGGGGAGGGACCAAACTGCTAGGTCATCGGTCCCTCGTTCCAATTAAAATAATTACACAAGGGTGGGAGTAAAATAATCAAGACATACAAAACACAGCATGAAGAAAGGAGGAAACCACAAGAATGACAGAAGAGCAACACACACTAAAATGGACAAAATCAGACAAGGAAACAACAGAGAGATGCAAAAAACATGTGGAAGAGATAAAAATGAGAGCCGACTACCATGCTGGCTGACCATGAGAATAAAAAGAAGAAGCCAGCCAATCTGCAACACATTAAAACCTCCACCCTAAAAGCAATAGGGTGGAGGACAAAGGACATGAGCTAAAACTTAGATCAAATGATAAAACCCAACCCCATGAATAAAACTTAAAACGAAAGATAATGCTGAGGCATTGTCACCAAACACCAAAGGTAGGTAGGGTGCTGGCAAAGTTAAAGTCTGCAGAGCGGCTAAAAGTGGGCAGTCCAGCAAGAGGTGGATGACTGTCATTTGTGAGCCAAGGTGACACCGAGGTGGGTCCTCGCGATGGAGGAGGTAACCATGCGTTCGCCACGTATGGCCAATCCAGAGCCAGCAGAGGACAACTGATTCCCTGCAAGAGGACTGCATGGAAGACTTCCACACCTCTGTAGTCTCCTTAATAACACACAGTTTGTTGTGTGTACTGTTATGTCATTCCGTCTCCCAAAGCCGAAAAACCCTGCAATGTAAGACAGAACACAAGTCAGATTCGGAGATGCCCATCTCCGGAAGCAGTTTCCATGTAGCCTGTTTGGCCAGCCTGTCGGCAAGTTCATTGTCCGGTATTCCGATGTTCCTGTGGTCCACACAAACATCACTGAACGACGGGACTGTTCCAGGGCACAGATGGACTCCTGGGTGGATGCTACCAAAGGATGATGAGTGTAGCACTGGTCGATAGCTTGTAGGCCGCTCAAGGAGTCAGTACACAGAAGAAATGACTTGCCAGGGCATGAGCGTATATGCTCAAGAGCAAGAGATATAGCCACCACCAGCACGGCAGTGAAACCACTGCAGCCATCGGGCAAGGAATGCTGTTCAATACACCCTCCATGGACATACGTGAAGCCGATGTAATCATCAGTCACTGAGCCGAGCTGTTGGTATAAACCACTTCATGGCCTCTGTACATGCCAAGAATCTAGAAGAGACAGCGGAGAGCCGCAGGGTGAAATGAGTCCTTTGGGCCATGTGAAAGGTCCTGAAGAATCTGCAGCCTAGGTGTACACCATGGAGGTGTATGTGAATGGACCTCGAGGAGAGGTGGTAACGAGAAGGACTCCAGTTCAGACAGAAGGGACCGGACGCAAACTGCAATGGTAAGCCCCGACCTGGGCCGCTGATGCAGGAGATGAACCGCCATGGTTGGGAAAAGGAGACGGTAAGTTGGATGCGCAGGAGAACTATAAACGTGTGCAACGTAACTGGCCAGCAGTTGTGCATGCCTAACCTTCAATGGAGGGACACTGGCCTTCACCAGGGCACTGGTCACCGGACTTGTTCTAAAAACTCACGTCGCTAGGTGAATGCCACAGTGGTGCACTGGGTCAAGTAAACACAATACTGAGGGCGGCACTGAACTGTAACCCACAATCCCATAGTCAAGGCAGGATTGAACATGGCCTCTGTAGAGCGGCAGCAGCATAGAGTACTCTCCACCCCAGTTGGTGCTGCTCAGGCAGTGGAGAGCATTGAGGTGCTGCCAGCACTCCGCTTCAGCTTACGAAGGTGAGGTAGCCAAGTCAATCGGGCATCGAAAGTCAGTCCTAAGAATCGAAATGTCTCCACTACAGTGAGTGGATCTCATTGAGGTAAAGTTCTGGTTCAGGATGAACATAGCAATTTTAACAGAAGTGCATGACAAATGACTTCGCAGCTGAAATCTGGTAGCCATGGTCTAGAGCCCATGACTGCATCTCGTGAATGGCTCCTTGTAGGCATTGCTCAGCAACACTAGTACTGGAGGAGCAGTACGAAATGCAGAAGTCATCCGCATACAGAGAAGGGGAGACAGACAACCCTACAGCTGCTGCTATGCCTTGATGGCCACTGTAAATAGAGAGACATCAATACAGAGCACTGCGGGGGGGAACTATGGGAGCAACCAACTTGGACACTGAGAGTACGGAGCAACAGGAAGTTTTGGATAAAAATCTGGAGCGGGCCCCAGGGATACCACTCATACAATGTGGCAAGGATATGATGTCGCCATGTCGTGTCATACGCTTTACGCAAGTCAAAAAAGACGGCAACCAGATGTTGGCATCTGGAAAGGGCTGTGCGGATGGCAGATTCTAAGGACACAAGATTATCAGTGGTAGAGCGACCCTCGCGGAAGCCATCCTGACATGGAGCCAGTACGCCACATGACTCGAGGACCCAACCCAACCACCAACACACCATACATTCCAGCAGCTTACAAAGAAAGTTGGTGAGCCTGATGGGCCAGTAGCTATCCACATCAAGCGGTTTTTGACTGGGTTTGAGCACTAAAATGATAGTGTTCTCCTGCCACTGCGATGGAAAGACACCATCGCACCAGATCCAGTTGAAGATGATGAGAAGATGTCGTTTATAGTCAGAGGAGAGATATTTAATCATCTGACTGTGGATCCAATCCGGCCCAGGAGCTGTGTTGGGGCAATGTGGAAGGGCGCCGAGGAGCTCCCACTCTGTAAATGGGGCATTATAGGGTTCATTGTGGCATTTAGTGAACAAGAGGGCTTTTCTTTCCATCCACCGTGTGAGGGTGCAAAAAGCTGGGGGTAATTCTCAAGCTTAGTGCTCCCTGCCGCCATTGGATAAGCAGCTTCCAGCAGCAAGTAGTACACTCTTAGCTCACTTATTTGTTACATAGTTTAATTCTTAATTTCTTTGCATGTTTTTGGGTACTTGCATTGTTTAATTCATAAATTTCGGGTGTATTATAGTATTTGAGAGTGTAGCATCGCGTTTTAGTACCTGAATAGTGTAATTTCGCTTAGTATAGCGAACCATTGTAAGAAGCAGTGCCTCAGTGGCTATTCACTCACACAAGAGTGAATGCGCTGGCAAGACAGTGTGCTCCTTATATAGCATCAGTCTTGGCGCACGCAGCGTATGTGGACTGCTGGGCGCCCATTGATAAGCGCGCCTTATCAACTGCAGTTGCGCAATCGCAAACTTGATTTTTGCCCGCTGCGAGCCTAGTAATACTAGGGCTCGCAGCTCCATGCGCTCTCTCTCGCACAATCAAGGTCACGCGCCACTAGGTCACGTGACTCACTGTGCTGCCATCTATTGAGCTCCCAGAGAACCCAGAGAGCATCCCAGGGTGCCCCAGAGAGCTACAACACCAAGAAGAAGGTAAAACGGCTCAATTTGTTCTTTTAAATGGGCCTACTTTGTTTTGTGGCGCGAAATTAAATTTTTCTCTAATGAAGACTTCATCTTCTTCGAGTTTGGGTAATGGATGGATAACTGTTGCTTTCGTTGCCTGTAACAGTGCAGGGAGGCCTGGTTTGGAATCCTTTGAAACCCGTGAAATTTTGGCCTACCGTACTATACCTATATCAGAGATTATTATCTCTGGTGAGGGTTCCTACATTATGCCACATGGTAGTTTGTCTTTGACTTGTCGTAGACGTCTTAAGATAAACTCTGATTCTAATCTTCATTTATGGGTTAAGGCCAGTGGGTCACCTTCTTTGGAAGATTGTCGCATTGTGGGCGACTGTACAGTGTATAACCATTGAAGCAGTTCTCAACAAAAGGCCCTTGCGCAACTGCAGTTGATAAGGCGCGCTTATCAATGGGCGCCCAGCAGTCCACATACGCTGCGTGCGCCAAGACTGATGCTATATAAGGAGCACACTGTCTTGCCAGCGCATTCACTCTTGTGTGAGTGAATAGCCACTGAGGCACTGCTTCTTACAATGGTTCGTAGACGTTGTTATCGTCGTCGCCGACGATTGCTTGTCTACAAGACACTTGTAAATGTGGACGGTACTCTTGGTGCTTCCGCATCTTCCTCGAAGGGGAAAAAGAACGAAGTTCGCGGAGTAGGTAAAACGGCTCAATTTGTTCTTTTAAATGGGCCTACTTTGTTTTGTGGCGCGAAATTAAATTTTTCTCTAATGAAGACTTCATCTTCTTCGAGTTTGGGTAATGGATGGATAACTGTTGCTTTCGTTGCCTGTAACAGTGCAGGGAGGCCTGGTTTGGAATCCTTTGAAACCCGTGAAATTTTGGCCTTCCGTACTATACCTATATCAGAGATTATTATCTCTGGTGAGGGTTCCTACATTATGCCGACGATTGCTTGTCTACAAGACACTTGTAAATGTGGACGGTACTCTTGGTGCTTCCGCATCTTCCTCGAAGGGGAAAAAGAACGAAGTTCGCGGAGTAGGTAAAACGGCTCAATTTGTTCTTTTAAATGGGCCTACTTTGTTTTGTGGCGCGAAATTAAATTTTTCTCTAATGAAGACTTCATCTTCTTCGAGTTTGGGTAATGGATGGATAACTGTTGCTTTCGTTGCCTGTAACAGTGCAGGGAGGCCTGGTTTGGAATCCTTTGAAACCCGTGAAATTTTAGCATGGATAGGGACTGCAACTGTTGTGTTCGGATGCGGGCTGAGTTGGCATCCCTTCGTTCCCAGCTTCAGGCAGTGTTGGCTTCGGTCACACAGCTTGAGGCTGTTGCCAATGGGCATCACTGTGGGGGTCTGGATGAGGGTTTGTTGGGGACAGCCAGCTCGTTCCACGCATCCCCTGATCGGACTACGGCTGTGGCTGCCCGGGATACTGCCCACATTGAGGCTGACCCCTCACCCATGGTAGAGTGGGAGGCTGTCTCAAGGTGTAGCAGGGGGCGAAAGACATTCCGGAGGGCTGAACGGAAGGCCTCTCCAGTTTGTCTGACGAACCAGTTTCAGGCTCTGTCTCCGGCTGATACTGATCTTCGGCCGGACATGGCTGCTTGTCCTGTTCCAGAGGTTGCCCCTCAGTCCTGCAAGGTCTGGGCCGTCGCAGAGCCGTCAGGCGTGTAATGGGGCCCCTTAGGGATATGGCAGCATGAGAGGGGAAGAAAACCAATGTGCACTTCGTGTGCATGCCGGGGGGAGTCATTCCAGATGTGGAAAGGGTCTTTCGGATGCCATGAAGGGTACAGAGTGCACCCATCTGCTGCAGGTGGTCGCTCATGTTGGCACCAATGATGTGTGTCGCTATGGATCGGAGGAAATCCTACCTGGCTTCCGGCGGCTATCTGATTTGGTGAAGACTGCCAGTCTCGCTAGTGGGATGAAAGCACAGCTCACCATCTGCAGCATCGTTGACAGGACTCACTGCGAACCTTTGGTACAGAGCCGAATGGAGGATCTGAACCAGAGGCTGAGACGGTTCTGCGACCGTATGGGCTGCAGACTCCTCGACTTGCGCCATAGGGTGGTGGGGTTTCAGGTTCCGCTGGATAGGTCAGGAGTCCACTACACGCAGCAGGTGGCTACACGGGTAGCAGGGGTTGTGTGGCGTGGACTGGCCAGTTTTTTAGGTTAGATGGCCTCGGGCAAGTACAGAAAGGGCTACAGCCTCAAAGGATGCGGCGCAAAGTCAGGACATGAGGGGACAAAGCAATCGGTATTGTAATTGTAAACTGTCGAAGCTGCATTGGTAAGGTACTGGAACTTCAAGTGCTGATAGAAAGCACCGAAGCTGAAATCGTTATAGGTACGGAAAGCTGGCTGAAGCCAGAGATAAATTCTGCCGAAATTTTTACAAAGGCACAGACGGTGTTTAGAAAGGATAGATTGCATGCAACCGGTGGTGGCATGTTTGCCGCTGTTAGTAGTAGTTTATCCTGTAGTGAAGTAGAAGTGGATAGTTCCTGTGAATTCTTATGGGTGGAGGTTATACTCAACAACCGAGCTAGGTTAATAATCGGTTCCTTTTACCGACCTCCCGACTCAGCAGCATTAGTGGCAGAACAACTGAGAGAAAATCTGGAATACATTTCACATAAATTCTCTCAGCATGTTATAGTCTTAGGTGGAGATTTCAATTTACCAGATATAGACTGGGACACTCAGATGTTTAGGACAGGTGGTAGGGACAAAGCATCGAGTGACATTATACTGAGTGCACATCCGAAAATTACCTTGAGCAATTAAACAGAGAACCGACTCGTGGAGATAACATCTTGGACCTACTGATAACAAACAGACCCGAACTTTTCGACTCTGTATGTGCAGAACAGGGAATCAGTGATCATAAGGCCGTTGCAGCAACCCTGAATATGGTAGTAAATAGGAATATAAAAAAAAAAGGGAGGAAGATTTTTCTGTTTAGCAAGAGTAATAGAAGGGAGATTTCAGACTACCTAACAGATAAAAACAAAAATTTCTAGTGTTTATGGAAAAAGTTCAAGGCAATCGTAAAATGAGTTTTAGACAGGTACGTGCCGAGTAAAACTGTGAGGGACGGGAAAAACCCACCATGGTTCAACAACAAAGTTAGGAAACTACTGCGAAAGCAAAGATAGCTTCACTGCAAGTTTAAACGCAGCCAAAATCTCTCAGACAAACAGAAGCTAAAGGATGTCAAAGTTAGCGTAAGGAGGGCTATGCGTGAAGCGTTCAGTGAATTTGAAAGTAAAATTCTATGAACTGACTTGACAGAAAATCCTAGGAAGTTCTGGTCTTACGTTAAATCAGAAGTGGCTCAAAACAGCATATCCAGACTCTCCGGGAGGATGATGATGGCATTGAAACAGAGGATGACACGCGTAAAGCTGAAATACTAAACACCTTTTTCCAAAGCTGTTTCACAGAGGAAGACCACACTGCAGTTCCTTCTCTAAATCCTTGCACACACACACACACACACACACACACACACACACACACACACACACACACACACACACACACACAAAAAAAAAAAAAAAAAAAAAAAAAAAAAAAAAAAAAAAAAAAAAAAAAAAAAGGGGCTGACATCGAAATAAGTGTCCAAGGAATAGAGAAGCAACTGGAATCACTCAACAGAGGAAAGTCCACTGGACCTGACGGGATACCAATTTGATTCTACACAGAGTACGCGAAAGAACTTGCCCCCCTTCTAACAGCCGTGTACCGCAAGTCTCTAGAGGAACGGAAGGTTCCAAATGATTGGAAAAGAGCACAGGTAGTCCCAGTCTTCAAGAAGGGTCGTCGAGCAGATGCGCAAAACTATACACCTATATCTCTGACGTCGATCTGTTGTAGAATTTTAGAACATGTTTTTTGCTCACTTATGTCGTTTCTGGAAACCCAGAATCTACTCTGTAGGAATCAACACGGATTCCAGAAACAGCGATCGTGTAAGACCCAACTCGCTTTATTTGTTCATGAGACCCAGAAAGTATTAGATACAGGCTCCCAGGTAGATGCTATTTTCCTTGACTTCCAGAAGTTCGATACAGTTCCGCACTGTCGCCTGATAAACAAAGTAAGAGCCTACGGAATATCAGACTAGCTGTGTGGCTGGATTGAACAGTTTTTAGCAAACAGAACACAGCATGTTGCTCTCAATGGAGAGACGTCTACAGACGTTAAAGTAACCTCTGGCGCACCAGAGGGGAGTGTTATGGGACCATTGCTTTTCACAATATATATATAAATGACCTATTAGATAGTGTCGGATGTTCCATGCGGCTTTCTGTAGATGATGCTGTAGTATACAGAGAAGTTGAAGCATTAGAAAATTGTAACGAAATGCAGGAATATCTGCAACGGATAGGCACTTGGTGCAGGGAGTGGCAACTGACCCTTAACATAGACAAATGTAATGTATTGTGAATACATAGAAAGAAGGATCCTTTATTGTATGATTATATGATAGCGGAACAAACACTGGTAGCAGTTACTTCTGTAAAATATCTGGGAGTATGCATGTGGAACGATTTGAAGTGGAATGATCATATAATTAATTGTTGGTAAGGCGGGTGCCAGGTTGAGATTCATTGGGAAAGTCCTTAGAAAATGTAGTCCATCAACAAAGGAGGTGGCTTACAAAACACTCATTCGACCTATATTTGAGTATTGCTCATCAGTGTGGGATCCGTACCAGATCGGGTTGACAGAGGAGATAGAGAAAATCCAAAGAAGAGCGGCGCGTTTCGTCACAGGGTTATTTGGTAAGCATGATAGCATTACGGAGATGTTTAGCAAACTTAAGTGGCAGACTGCAAGAGAGGCTCTCTGCATCGCGATGTAGCTTGATGTCCAGGTTTTGAGAGGATGCGTTTCTGGATGAGGTATCTAATATATTGCTTCCCCCTACTTATACCTCCCGAGGAGATCACGAATGTAAAATTAGAGAGATTCGAGCACACACAGAGGCTTTCCGGCAGTCGTTCTTCCCGCGAACCATACACGACGAACAGGAAAGGGAGGTAATGACAGTGGCACGTAAAGTGCCCTCCGCCACACACCACTGGGTGGCTTGTGGAGTATAAATGTAGATGCAGATGTGGAATTGTGTTTGCGTCAGTAGATAATGCGCCATTGATGTTAATGCTAGGGACACCTCTTGGGGTCTGGTATCCAAAAAGTAGTCTGATCTTTGTCCAGACTTGGGAAGGTGACACATGGCACCCAATGGTTGACACATACGTCACCCAACACTCCTGTTTTATAAGCTGGCGAATGCGGGCACAGAGTCACTTAAAGGCTATTAGGTGCTCTAGAGAAGGGTGTTTCTTATGTTGCTGTAGAGCACGCCGACGCTCTTTAATTGCTTCAGCGACTTCAGGCGACCACCAAGGGACTGTCCTTCGCCGGGGCACCCTAAAAGAATGAGGGATCGCGTTTTCTGCCGCAGAAACAATCTTTGTAGTGACCTGCTCAATGACAACATCGATGACACCACATGAGGGAGATTCAACAGTGACAGTAGAGGTGAAGGCATCCCAGTCTGCCTTGTTTAAAGCCCATGTGGGTAGGCGTCCGTGGGCTTGACGCCGGGGGAGTGGCAGGAGGACAGGGAAGTGGTCACTACCACCACACAGGTCGTCACGTGCTCTCCAATGGAAAGATGGGAGAAGGCTAGGACTGCAAACCGAGAGTTCACAATGGGCGAATATGTGCCATATGCCACACTGAAATGTGTGGGGGCACCTGTATTTATAAGAGGCAGAGGTCGAGTTGTGACAGTAAATTTTCGACCTCTCTACCTTGGCCAATAAGCATAGCGCCACCCCACATTAAAATCTCCTAGAAGTATGAAAGGTTTGGGAGTTTATCAGTCACTGCAGCCAATATGTTCAGGGGTACTGCACCATCTGGAGGAAGATATACAATGCAGACAGTTATGTCCTGCCTCGTCCTTATTCTGACAGCCACAGCTTCAAGAGGGATTTGAAGCAGCACAGGTGCACTACATACTGAATTCAGGACCAGACTCCACCTGACACTATTGCTGGGAACTAGGTTTCCTGGAGGGTAATGCAGAAAGCAGGTGTAAAGCTTAACAGTTGCCATAGCTCAGCCAGATGATGGAAAAAACCGTTGCAATTCCAGTGGAGGATTACGTGATAGTGAGACTGGGAAGGCATGAAACACTCAATGAGTCATTCTACGCCTCTAGGTCACCTGTTGCCACCGGATGAGTACCTGTGCCATTGACATCTATTGTGTCTGAGGGCCCAGCGAGATCTAGGTCCTCAGCGGGCACCAGAATCTCCACCTCATCCTCAGGCACAGAGCTTGTAGGTAGTGGTGGTGTGAGTGCCACCGCAGTGCCTTGGTTTTCTTGGGGTTCTTTTTCTTTTTAGGTTTCTCTCGCTGCTCCTTAGGTTTCTCCAGCTGGGAGGGCTTCACCAATTCAGTCTCAGGGACTTAGGAGGTCCGTGAAACCCTAAGACCAGCTACTTGCAGTTGCTTCAGCCACTGGTAGGAACCTGGGAAGGGAGTGATCGAAGGGATCCCTTCCTAGTGAGAGGAACCAAAGACGACTTGCACTTCTCCGGCTGAGAAGTGGGGACTGACGTCCCCAATGAGGGGGGGGGGGGGTTGCTTCTGAAGTAGGTTGTGCAGGAGCAACAGGGAGGGAAGAGCCCCCCTCCCCCCCCACAACATCAAGGGGGCAGGTGGAGTCTGACGGCTCCAAGAGCCAACTGTACACGGCGGTATGGAAGATGGTAGAACCACTGTCGTAGGTTGACGTCATATGCACAGGATGTAGCCTTTTACATTTTCTCTTAGCCTCAGGGTAGGTCAGTCAGTCCAGGGTCTTGTATTACATTCTTTTTCTTTCTTTCTGGAGAATACTGCAGTCTGGCGAACAAGGTGAAGGGTGCTGTCTGCAGTTGACAAAGATGCGAGGCGGGGCACATGGAGTACTGGTTGGTTGGTTGGTTTTGGGGTTTGATGGGGGTTTAACGTCGAGGTCATCAGTCCCCTGTTCCAAAGAGACATACTTGTAAAAGGCCTATACAGTAAAAGTGTAACCTCTGCATCCAGAGGGAGGGAACACCAAGGGGTTCACAGCTAAAATGAACACCACAATAACACAAAATGGAAGACACTTAAAAAGAGCAGAGCAAATAGTTGACTAGAGTAAAACAGACTACAGTGGGTGATGGATCAGGTAAAAGGTCAACCACTCAACTACAAACGAAGAACCTCCAGCTGGAAAGTGTTGATAGAGGTACCAACACAACTTGTTACCATAAAAGACACTATTTTGGTATCCACATCACAATTAAAAGTCGCTGGAGTGGGTGTAGCCTGAGAAATCATGCTAGAGCGGACACACTAGAGTGAGTGATAAAACCCAGCTGCATGGACAAAACGTAAAACTGAGTCAGCTATAGAGGCATCGTCACCTAGAATTAAAGGAAGTGTAGCTGGTAAATTAAAGGACTGCCGCAAGGGGGTTAAAAGGGGGCAGTCCATCAGAAGATGGACAACTGTCAGCCCTGCATCACAGCGACACTTGGATGGGTTCTCACGGCGAAGGAGATGGCTGTGGGTCAACCGCGTATGTCCAATTTGGAGATGGCAGAGAACAACTGAGTCCCTACGCGTGCGCCTCAAGGATGAGTTCCATACGGCCGTGGACGACTTTACCACGCGGAGGTTATTTGGCGTGTTCAAGACAGACCATTCAGAGCTCCAGACATCGCGGACCTTGCCATGTAGGGCTGACCGGAGGTCTCTTTCCACGAGACCAAGCTCCAGGGGTGGCGAAGTGGTGGTCTGCTTGGCCAACCGATCGACATGTTCATTTCCTGGAATGACGACGAGACCCGGGGTCCAAAACGTCACTCAACGACCACACTTGGCGAGAGCAAATACAGCATCTTTAACACCGCGCACCAAAGGGTCCTGAGAAAAACACTGGTCGAGTGCTTGCAATCCACTCAGGGAGTCACTGCATATGACAAATGACTCCCCAGGGCAGGAGGAAAGGTGAGTGAGTGCACAATAAAGAGCAACCACCTCCGCAGTGAAAACACTGCTCCCACAAGGCAGGGAATGCTGCTCAACGTAGTCGCCGTGGATGAAAGCAAACCCAGTGCGCCCATCGACCACAGAACCATCGGTGTAGACTACACCTGCATCACGAAACGAGGCAAGAAGAGCCAGGAATTGTTGACGAAGACTGGCAGGTGGCGGAGGACTTGGAGTCGCTGGACAAATCCAAGCAAAGCCGCAAGCGAGAGCGGGACCAAGGAGGGGTAGAAGAGGAGGGCTGGAAGGATGGAGGAAGGGGAAAGGACTCGAATGGCGAGAGAAGGGAATGAACGTGGACCGCGATCAGGAGATCCGACCCAGGCTGCCGTTGTGGGGAGGGGAGTGCAGAAGATGGAAAAAGGAGCCTGCGGTTTGGGTGGTCGGGCCAGGCATGGATGCAGGCGATGTATGACACAAGCAACTGTTGTCGGCGGAATCTTAGGGGAGGGATTCCAGCTTCAACAAGAAGGCTAGGCACCGAACTAGTGCGGAAGGCACCTGTCACCAGCCTGACGCCACAATGGAGAATCGGGTCGAGGATCTGCAACGATGAAGGTGCTGCCGAGTCGTATACCATGCTCCCGTAGTCGAGACGGGCCTGGACTAAGGCCTCATAGAGCTGTAGGAGGGTTGCTCGTGCCGCCCCCCAAATGGTGTGGCTGAGGCAGCAAAGGATGTTGAGGTGCCACCAGCACCGTTGTTTAAGCTAACGAAGATGAAGTGTCCAAGTGAGCTGAGCATCAAACAGCATGCCAAGAAAGCGATGCGTCTCCTCAATACGAAGGAGTTCATTGGCAAGGTAAAGCTCTGGATGGAGGTGGACCATTCAACAACGACAGAAATGCATCACTCGGGTCTTAGAGGCTGAGAACTGAACACCATGGTTGGATACCCAAAAATGTGCCTTACGGATAGCTCCCTGCGGCTGCTGTTCAGCAACACTGATGCTTGGGGAACTGTAATAAAGACAAAAGTAGTCGGCATATAGAGAGGAACAGACCAATGAGCCCACCGCAGCTGCAAGACCATTAATCGCCACCAAAAAGAGGGGAACACTGAGAACCGAGCCCTGCGGGACACCGTTTTCCTGAATATGAGCAGAGCTAAAATAAGTGCCAACTCTAACCCGAAAGAAGCGATTGGTGAGATAATACCGTAGAAAAATCCGAAGTGGACCCCGTAAGCCCCATTCGTGCAGCATAGCAAGGATATGATGGCGCCAGGTGGCATCGTACGCCTTCCGAAGATCAAAGAAAACAGCAACTAGATGTTCTTGACGAGCAAAAGCAGTACGAATAGCCGACTCTAGCGAGACTAAATTGTCGATCGCTGAGCGGCCCTGACGGAAGCTCCCCTGTTGCTGGGCCAGGAGGCCCGAGTTTCGAGGATCCACATGAGCCGCCGATTCACCATCCATTCCAGGAATTTGCACATAATGTTGGTAAGGCTGATAGGGCGATAGCTATCAACCACCAGCGGATCTGCACCAGGATTGTAACGCTATCCTGCCAACGGTTGGGAAAATGCCCTCCGTCCAGATATAGAGTACTGGTATGTGACGGATGTCCACAATCTCAACATGTGACGCTGGAAGTACAGCGGGAAGACACATGGCCAAACTTCCAGCACTTAAAGCACCACATAGAGGGAGGGATATATGGCTTTACATCACAGCGGTAGGCCATCACCTTGACCTTCTCGGGCAATGTGTAACCCTCGAAGGCCAAGACGAAGGCACCGGTGGCAACCCGATTATCCCTCGCACTCTGATGGACGCGCCGGACAACATAAACACCTTGGCACTCTAAGTTGGTGGGCAGCTCGTTGTCAGACTGCAAAAAAAAAAAGGTCCCTGTGGAATATAACATCCTGGACCATATTTAAACTCTTATGAGGCATTATGCTAATGGAAACATCCCCCAGCTTGTCACAAGTGAGTAATGCCCGTGACTGGGCAGAGGATATTGTTTTTATCAAGACTGACCCTGACCACATTTTTGACAAGCCCTCCACCTCCCCAAACTTGTCCTCTAAATGGTCTACAAAAAAACTGTGGCTTCATCGAAACAAAGGTGTCCCCATCAGTTCTCATACATATGAGATTTCGGGATGAATAAGGTTCGCAGCCATCCTTAGCCTGGAGTTCCTCCCGTGGTGTGGCCAGGGAGCGGAATGATTTAGGGTCGTACTTCCTCGAATTATACTGAGACTTAGAACACTTAGAGACTGCTGGTTTTTTGATCACCATCAAGTGATGACATGATACGCTTAATCGCTCTTCATCCGCCCTGATGCCACCGTCTCTGACCAGGGGCCCTCCCCACGGGTGCCACAAAGCCACAGCACAGGCCACCTGGCAGGATGGCCATTGCTGGGAGTCCCGATACTCCAGTGTGACAGGCATCTACTCATTAGCATGCATAGGGAGTTAACGGCGCAGCCATCAGCAGAACGATCCCTGTGTTGTCAGGGGGCTACAACCAACAGGGTACATGGTGGCCCCACCACAACGGACTGGCTACCGTGCTGAATACCCAGAAGTCCAAGATCATTGTCGGCGCAGAAAGAGACACATGGTGGAAAACGCACCCAGGAAGGTGTCCTCACCCAAGAGATGGAGAATGAGGGGGACTGCAATGCGTCGACGAGAAAGCGGGCTACAGGCACAATGGACATGATGCACCATGTAAGGCGCCCTTCCCCAATTGGCTTGCTCTTTGGAAAATTTTGAAGAATGGAGATCAAATCCTACAGAGGACCATCACATGGAGGCTGAAACATGTGAGACTCCTTTTAGTCTTACAACAGGCAGGAATACCTCAGACCTATTCCTACCCCTGGACCTGCAGGGGGATGACTGAGCATATTCTTCGAAACTCAGTGTCTGAATTTAAATGGTTGACGATTGATATTGTTACTGAATACAGTACATCAGATACACATGCAAAAAGATGGCACAAGAAAAGGTGCAACCTAGCAGTAACTTTATCACAATTGTGCAGTGAAGCTAAATGTTGCAAGTTGTGTTGGCAACACCAATCATGGATTACGTCGAGTAAGAACTTAGAATCAAGGTAAATCTTATTATGAAGAAATGTATGTGTATTTCACAGAGGCTACAAACTGATGGAGTAGAATTGCAAAAAATGTAAAATTGGGGAATGTAAAATCGAAGTTCCGTTGTACTTGTTTTACATAGTCTTTCTATCTAAAGATCAGAAGTTTACAAAGTGAGCTGTTAATCATCAACTTTTCAGAGATGCTGGCATCAAATTGACGTAACACTGAATGTCCAACAACATTTTACAAGAACTCTGTTCATTGAGCACTTATTTTGTTTTGAAAATACTGAATTTACACTAACAGAAGATTCCTCTCAATGAAGAAATATCAATAGATGTTACATTATTAATACTTATTCATAAAAATTGCAATCAAAGATCATCACGGGTGGGACTCTCATAAAATAGAATCTGTATTTACAAGATAAAATTAATTGTATTACACCATTTTTAGGTAAATCAGTACCTCACTTTTTTAGACCTCACTTCCTATTTAAATAAACTTGCAGGAAAGTTCCGTTGGTCCTGATCGTCTAATTATTTCCACTGTAAAAAATCCATCACCAGAAAAGAACTATGCGCATGACAACTCCTCCACTTTTGATAATGTTTCAGTTTCCTGAAAACTCATAATGTGTGTTCCTTACATGTCTGATGTCTGGATTCAGGAGAAAACTTATTCAAACTCAATGTACGAACATCCTTTTTGTCAACTTTGAAAACCTTCATCGAGTCCCCTAACAGATCACACAATATGTATGTCTCAGTTTTTTTTTCAACAGCTCTCTGTGGAATTTTAGCATACCTGTTTTTGGTTGATTTCCTTCCAGCAGTTTGAAACTTCACCAGAGAATGTTCTTAGCACCATCTTTCCCACAGCTGGTTCTGAGTCTATGACTTCTTTGAGATTATGTATCTACAGGATACCTACATATGATTGTTTTATTACTCATCTAAGAATGTGTATAGATGAAATAATACACACTGGATGCAAGTTGAAAACTTTAATTTGAATATCTGGATTTTCTTCCTTTGTGTTTGTTTAAAAATCTAACTTTTTCCCTAGTTGCTGGGTGTACAATGTACCAGGTGTTTGCTATTTTATAATTTGTGAAAAAGTTTTGTATTTTGAGCGTATTATCATCTGTAAGTTTATGAAATCAAGCATTCTTCTTGTCTACAAAGAAAATATTTTGCTTACTTTTTAGGCAGGCTTTCCCATACAATCTTTTTCAATGAACTTTTTCACCTGAGAATAAGCTCTGCTAAAGGAATGAAGATATTTATCTACATCTATACTCTGCAAATGATAGTGAGGTGCATGGAACAGGGCATGTCCCACTGTACTAGTTATTAGGGTTTCTTCCTGTTCCATTCCCATACAGAGTATGGTAAGAATGACTGACTGAATGCCTCTGTGCATATAGTAATTATTCTAATCGTATCCTCACAATACCTATGTGAGTGGTACATAGGGGATTTTAGTAGATTCCTAGAGGCATCAGTTAAAGCCAGTTCTTGAAACTTTTGATAGTAGACTTTCTCAGGATAGTGTTCATCTGTCTCCAAAGAGTCTTTCAGTTCCTTCTGTATCTTTGTGACACACTTCCACAGACCAAACAAACCTGTGACCAATCTTACTCCCCTTCTCCATATACGTTCTATATCCCTGTTTGGTATGGTTCGCCATACGCTTGGGCAATCTTCTAGAATCGGTCGCAAGATTGATTTATGAAGTAGTCTCATTTGTAGGCTGACTGTACTTCTCCAGTATTCTATCAATAAACTGAAGTCTACCACCCCCTTCACCCATGACAGTCTATGTGACTATTGCATTTGGTAGCCCTACAAAGTGTTACACTCGGGTATTCATATGATTTGGCCAATTCCAACAGCGATACTGATATTATAGTCATAGGATACTACTTTTTTCATTTAGTGATGTCTAAAATTTTACATTTCTGGACATTTAAAGCAAGTTGTCAATCTCTGCACCACTTTAAAATCTTATCAGATCTGACCGAATATTTATGCAGCTTCTTTTAGCTTCATTATAGGTAACTGCATCATCTGTAAAAAGTTTGAGGTTGTAGTGATCTATGCCATTCATGGAAGAGCACGTATCACATACGTTAAATATAGAGCTCTTTTGGCAACACATTTCTCTCCCGATTTATTACCAAATTTCTTCCTTTCAATTTGGTTTTTATCTGCCACTTCCACTTAAAGCCAAATGGTCGCCACATGAGTGTTTATTAATAGCCGATGACTGCTGCTCTTAGCTTGTGTGGCGATGTTTTGACTGCTTGAGCAACGTCTGTTCTAGATGTATTATTCCATGCAGCTATACCTAACACTGCCACCTTAACACTCCCTTATTAGACCTACGTAGAGATTCAACCTTGCAACTCAAGTGGTTTATCTTGGGGCCCAGCTATGCTGTGCCCTGTTCTTCTTCAGCATTGAACTTCTTCCTTCTGTGCAGATTTCTGTAAGTGAAGTGGTTATAAAACAAATCAATGCTTCTATACTTAAATAAAGTGTAGATTGGTTCCAATTAATTCTGTATATTATCCAAACTTTCATAAAAATAAGGGTCGACCAACCGCTGTTATCTTCTGCCAATGGCATCATCAGATGTGGTTTGGCGGGGCACGTGCTCAGTACACCATTCTCCCAGTTATTTTAAGTGACCTTGGAACCGCTACTAATTGTTTCAGCAGGTGCTCAGTTGGCCTCATTAGACTGAATGCACTCTTTACCAGCCCTCCCACCAAGGAAAAATTCGTTGTAGTACCAGAAATCAGACCCAGGTCCCCTGCAAAGAAGTCAGCCATGATGATCACTCAGCTATAGAGCTGGATTTAGATTTCACTAACAATCAGAAAAAGTGTCACAGGTGGGGGACAATTACTTTCAAAATTTATACATTGTCATGTACATATTAAACACTGCTGTAGGTGTCACTAGATGCTTTTATTGGTTTTCCTCACTCCTAATCTAAAACAAACATAACTGCTGTAATTTCTCACTTTTTTTATGCTTTTGGTCACGGGTGGTACACTAATGCACAGTTATTTTTGGAATTTGGCTGCGTATTTAATATCTCACCTCTTTTTGAAAGCTGAAATTCATCTGAAACATAAGGTTCTACCCTTTAAACCTAACAATTGGAAAAAAAAAAAAAAATACAATGACTGCGAGATAAATTTGATAGCTGTCAATATAAATGTCACTCTTGTAGTCCTCTATCCTTACGTCCAGAAATGCCAGCATAGTTTAACTATATTTCCTTAAGTAATTCTGTATCTTGGATGCTTTTTCCAAGACAGTGAGTAAAATTTAACTTATGTAGATACAGAAAATATGACATGAATTAAATTAAAAATACAATTTAAAAAATCTCAGGCTCAGTTTCACATGTAATCATCCTGAAGCATTTGCAACAGTGTTTTAAACTCCACTAACACAAAAATAAAAAATAATAAATAAATTTTTAAAAAAAATGGTGCTCATATAATGCTAGGTACAGAAAGTTGGTTAAAACCTGAAATTGACAGCAGCGACATCTTTGAAGCAAATTTAAGTGTTAACCAACACAATAGGCTACTGGGAAATGACGGTGATGTATTTACAAAATAAACAAAAATCTCAAATCCCCACAAACAGAGATTTAAGTAGCAAAATTGTTGGGATGTCTCAGTAACAATGGTGGGAATAAACTTTTAATTTGATCCTTCTATCAACTGCAAGTCATCCTTACATGCAACAAAAAACTCTAAAAGAAAACCTCAACACACTAGTGCATACATTCCACATTCATACTGTCATGACGGATAGATTTAATTGTACAATAAGTGGTTAGGATAATCACAGTTCTGTTAATAGTGGGCATAATAAGACATGTTGCGAAACAATACTGAACGCTTTCTCTGAAAACTGAGAATGCACAGCTTGGAAGCCCACCTGTGATGGAATTTATTACATTTAATAGCTACAAATGGAACTGACCTCTCTGAGGTTATCCACACTGAAACTGGAGGCAGTCAATATGACTGATTACCAAAGTACAAAGTGCAACTGAACAAGGAGGAGGATTTACATAACCAGTAAAGTAAATGAAAAGCCTGATAAAATAACGTATGGTAACCTCCTGTTTCAAATGTTCCTTTACACAGAAATATACAAGATTATTGCCACAGTTCAATTCCTGCACCATTGTAAAGATAAGTGAAATAGATACTGGCATCAGCAGCATTGAGGAACAGCTGAAATCGCCAAAACTGAACAAAATTTTTGATTAACTTAGCCTCAAACAAAAACTCTAGTTGGAAGAAACATCTGCATATAACAAAGGTAGCACAAGTGATGTGCAAAACTATCACTGGCATCCGTCAGTTGCAGAATCTTAGACTATATTCAGACTTCAAACTGACATGTACGTATGTATGTACGTGTAATGAGGCAGGGTTGCTTCTGTTCTTTTCTTGGGGGGGGGGGGGGAGGGGGGGGGCAGCCACACACCAGTATTTTCCAATACAAAACTTGTGTCTTAATCACACTTTTTTTTTTTACCCAATTAGGCCGAAGAGCAATTTCTGTACGGTACCAAAGTATAATACATGTATCACAGAAAAATGGCGACACCTCTCTACAACTTATGTGGAGGTGATATTGTGGCAACTGGAAGTGCAGACACCTACAGAAATGTGAATGCCAGTTGCAGAGCTAGCCAGTACCCATCATATAGAGCTCTACGTATATTTATTGCTTCTTCAATGGGCTCGGGTTTTCAACAACGTGTCCCTCAATTCTAAATCCAGTGAACACAATCATAATTAAATAGAATGATACCGTACAAAAATGAAGTCAATTTCGAAACATTTCTGGTACACATATAGTGAAATGAACGTCAATAGATGTTTACGTATGAGATAAAAGTTAACCGAACATAGCCACACACTTTGATTACAGCGCACATGCAACCAACATGATTAAAAACGAAACTAAAACGAAAAAGCTTCGTAAAGATATGCTGTGATCTTACCGATATGTTGTCGAGCTCCACAACATTAAGTTCCTCTAATGTTAATGGATGTTCTGGATCATTTATTCCTCGTATAAGATCTTAGCTACAGTTAAGGCTAACAGGATTGACACTCATTAACGCACCTTTTTTAAATACAGATATGCATACTATATTACTATATTTTATATCTCTGCAACGTGATAAAATCTGAACTAGCGTTAAGCACTTGTAAATCGTAAATTTTGACAGTACTGTTTGGGATTTCTATGCACACCATAAAGAGATATACCAAAAGCAAAACAAGAACACTTTAATTTATATTAACCAGTGACATTATGATATCAAATATCATGAAACGTGGGAGTAAATATATGGAAAAAAGATCGTCAAGACCAAGGAAATGTTGTTACTAACATACATGAATAAAGATTAAGGATACCGAAGATTTCTCTAGAATCAAATTCATCAGTGACACTATCGTCTTCATCACTTTCAGTTATTTGCCGCTCTTCACATTTCCTGTAGAGCTTCGGATTTATATTTTCAAGCCTATCCATATTGTCGGATACAGTGAATAACACAACGTGAATATATCGCTTTCACCAAATGGGTGACCCTTTAGTACGTATTTATAAACACACAGTCACACACGCATTCGGCAGAGTTACTACATTAAACGTCAACTTCAACGTTACCAACTGCGACAGCATTGCGCCAAGCGGTCAGTGATACTGTTGAATTTGGCAGGATCTTGTGAAAGCAAAAGCGAATCGCAACTGTTTAACGTGGTTTTTAGAATGGTTTTTACAAACGCAAGAGCCTGTAGCGCAATAAATTGTGGCAACAAGAAGAATAAGACACCACATTTGTCTTTTTTTTTAGGTTTCTTACTACTACTACTACTACTACTACTACCCTGAGAGGTAAAATCAGTTATCTATATTGGAGATCACTGGGTAAAATACGCCCCATTACCGAAACGCATCGTCAGGATTCGTTTGAACCTACATACGGGTATTTTTCTTTTTAGGACTATAAAATGGCCGGCGAATAGCAGAAGAGAAGAACTCATGAAGAAAGACTCTATTAATCTACACAACAATGTGAAGTTTTGTTCAATACAGTTCGAAGCAAACCATTTTATGAATGCAGAAAATCATCAACTCGTATGCATTGCAGTACCAACATTATTTGAAATACTGAATAAACCACCCCAACTGTTAATGATGAAGAAACTCTCATAAAGATGTGATTATCTGCCAAATTCAGTAAAACCGTCTTGTGGCACAGAAGCAACCAGTTCCTCAACTCTCCATACCTTAGTGCCGAATACATAAAGAGTCTTCAACACAGACCTGCGTTGAAGATGAATTGGTTAAATTAATTGTAGCGATCAAGTTTGCCATCCGCTGCATTTGTGTTGTATATCTTTTTTACAGCGGCTGTCAAAATATTTTCGCTCCAGCCGCCAGATGTGCTGTGTTTCAACACCGACAATTTCTGTTTATTCTTTGGTTTTAGAATGCAATCTTCTTCATTTTCAATAGGTATGGACGATTCCTCAAAATAGACAGTTCTGCTCAAATGTAAAACTTCTCTTAAGTTGCTTTTCTTAACGAGACATTTTCTGTCTGTGTTGCGCTAAATAAAGATATTTTTCCACGGTGTGTGTGTTATATTTTATCGTCCTGGTTCAATATCACGACACCCAAATCTAAGTTGTTCCAACGGTCCATGCCTAAATTTTCCGAAACTGATGTCACTGGCGTGACCAGCCTATGTAAAAAGTTCAAGCAAGACAAGATTTTTCAAGGAAACCAAGTTTGCCGTGCGATTATCGCCTCCCAGTTCTTTGGTTTTCACAAATCGAGGCAAGCTTTCATTATGTTGGAATATCTGAAGATCGTGCGAAGTTCGTATTCACTGTAGAGGTCGAGGACATGACAGCAGCACCACCTGAGACTAACTTCTACGGAAAACTCAGGTGAGAACTGATTCATAGAGTCTGTGCCTCATAGAAAGAGCACATACGGCAAGTTTTAAAACAAGGAGACCCCAGCAATTGGAAACTATCACAATACCTGAGACTTCTGAAAAGCAAAGTTGATACCAGCACTATACCAGACAACCTGCTACGTACCTCGTGGAGTTGTTGCCTGCCACTACGAGTTAAAGCTATTATAGCATTGCAGACTGAGATGTCTTCAGATGCAGTTGCACACCTGGCTGATAAAATACAGGATGCCATGACTCTCACTCCCATCAATACTGTGAAAGCGCCATGAAACAGCGTATCAGCGTCAGTGGTTGCACATGCGGACTATGATTCCCTTGCAACCAGAGTTGATATATTAATAAATCAAATCAGCAAATGTTGCCTCGTCGTGACTAGCAGCGACATGGGTCACTATTGCAAGAGGTCGTGTAGCCATCCTTCAACAAACTCTTCAACACCTGGTGTCGAACAGCAGTCCATTTTCAGGTACCACAGAAAGTTTGGGGATCAGGTGTGCAAGTGGACTTCACCTTGCGTTTCAGCGTTTGGCGTTGTGCATCTGACTGCCGAGCACAATCGTAGTTCCAATTAATGAGTGATCGAGAGTCAGGTCAGAAATTCTTGGTGAACACTGGATCAGATTTGTGCACATTTTCAAGAGCATGGTTACATGGACGTCTACCACTGATGTTGTTCTGCTTGTCTGCGGCAAACAATTCTTTGATATTAACATATTGTATGCTGCAGACGGCCCCTCCCACTGGAGGTTCGAGTCCTCACTCGGGCATTGGTGTGTGTGTTGTTCTTAGCATAAGTTAATTTACGTTACATTACATAGTGTATAAGACTGGGGACTGATGACCTCAGCAGTTTGTCCCTTAGGAATTCACAAACATTTGAACATTTATGCAGGAGACTGAATTAATTTTGGAACTGCGCTGTGCCTTTGCATGGGACTTTGTGATTGCTGACATCAGCTAGCTACCATTTCTGGCGCAGTGCAGCAGTGCACACTGCCAAGATTGTCCAAGTGACAAGTGGTCAGTAAGTGGATCTGCTGCAACAGCTTCTGTCCTTGACATGAGCTCCTGGCGCTCCTAAAGAGGTACATCATAGTACTGTTCACCATATTAAGACTGGTGATAGCCCACATATCTCAGGCAGATCTACATGTTTAGCTCTACCTGTCTGGTCATGGAGAAGCCATAATTTGATTCCACACTCAAGGAAGGCATCATCCACCTGTCAAGTAGCACATGGACGTCTCCTCTCCACCTCGTGCCTAAGAAGTGTGGTGCATGGCACCCATGCAGCGACTGTCAAGCACTTAACGGTCAGACATTGCCAGAGCATTACGTGGTACAACCATGTTTGGTCTGCTTCACTCTGCCAAGACCTTCACACAAATTCTGGTGGCAGAAGAGGACGTCTGTAAAACAGTCATCATCACTCCATTTGGCTTATGTGGGAGTGTGGGAATCTTTTCTAAGGTATTCAGACTATATAAAACTGAACAGTCACAGCAAAGGTTTGTCGACTCAGTACTACAGGGTCTACCTTTCTGTTTCACCTATCTTCACGAGATATTTGTCGTTTTGGCCATTGCAGAACACCGCAAAAAGCACCTAATTAAAGTCTTTAAACACTTAGAACAGCATGGAGTAGTTCTGAAAACTAATTAAGTCGCAAACTGGCTTTCTAGGCCACCAGATTTTCTCTTTGGGCTCACTACCATTACCAGAAAAAGTAGAAATCACTCTGAACACTGCACGACCAAGCACTATTAAGGAATTACGCCGCTTCATGGGTATGTTTAATTGTAACCATCACCATCTGCCACGTTCAGCTGAATTACAGGAAATACAAACTGCAGCAGCACTTACGGGTCCAAAAATTCTCCGATTTATGGAGAGATGCGACGAGTTCTGCCTTCGAAGCAGCGAAACTGAACATAGCGAATATCGTGCTTCTGGCACACCCTGAACTGGATGCACCCCTTGCATTAGTAGTAGACGCGAGCCAGACTGCAATCGGTGCAGTGTTGCAACATTTACAAGATGGTACATGGCAGCTGCTCGCTTTGTGTTTGTATAAGTCGTCACCATCGCAGCAAAAGTGGAGTACATATGATCGATGACTTTTCGCAGTCTATGAGACTGTCTCCCATCACATCAATACAAAAATTATTGTAGGGATATTTGATTAACAGCCGATAAACTCAAAGTTCGCTTGAAATTTAAAAGTTAGAAAAGAGAGAATTATCTATATTTTGTCTAAAGGACTATGGTGGACACTGCGATTTGTATAACAGAGACTAGGCAGAGGGAGAATAACGTGACAACCCGAAAATCTTAAAACTTTGGCAGCTGTCGTCAATGATGTACAGGCATTGCAAAAGGAGGACCTTAATGTGGATATTCACGATATGGTAACATCAAGAAAAAGGCAACCAGAGGCAGAAAAGTGCACAACATCAGCAGCTAATCACAGTTCTGGAAAGATGTCTTCTAGTACAATGAATAAGATAAGCAGGATATACTTCCAAGAAATGACATTGAGATGGAACTTGATATCAACTAAGTGACAACAAACAAAAGACCTGAGGAAAAACGGGAAGTAGAGATGACTGATACATATACTGTTGAGTATAACCTTTTAGCAGTATTGGTTCAAGAAGACGTTAATCAGTTGGGGGATCAGGAATCTCCTCTAGCACAAAATACACACGAATGTAAAAATACAAAATATGCACGAATGTAAAAGTAATAGCATCAGGTACAGAAGAGCGAATCTAGGGCCTTCATTGTTCTCGTGGAAATCCTAGACAAAATGTTGGAAATTTACATTCCTTGGCTATTGGTAAATTAATGCATTCGTACAGCACCCACCTTAAAAAGGATATCATAAATATTAGTCAGTCAGGTAGGAACTGAGTGAACATTAAACTGAAGTCAGCAATTGCAGCAAACAATTTAATGCAACTGCCTATATTTAAGGAAAAAACCTGGATTTATATACCCCCAGTACTTATATGAAGCTTTCACGGGTTGTCAACTGAGTATCGTCGTCGTCTCATAGCATCGTTTCGATGGAATGCGTCTCCATCATCTTCAGGCGAAGTGTCGGAATATCGCTGCTCTCATTTATTTCTTTCCCCTCTTTGGGGAAGTGTGAGGGGGAGTTTGTAGCCTTTCGGCTTTTACTCCCCTGTGAACGTGTGTGTGTGATTTTTCTATAGTTTATATGGTGTGTGTGATAATGTGATGATTGTTGTGAGTGTGTCTGGTACTTGCCTGAGGTAGGCGAGAAGATTGGTGTTATGTGGGAAGGAACAGGATTAGGGATTGGGTGTTGGCATTTTCTCTTCGATTTAGTCGTCGAAGATCGTCATAGGGCGCTTGTGCTTATCGCGGGACATGTCATACCGACCTAGGGAGTGGATGAGTGCGTTTCCGGATCTGGAAGAACCCTCATAGAAGGCCCTTGCCAGATCCTGGAAACGCTCTCTCGGGAGTGGGATTTCGGCTGCGGCGTGCAGGTCGTCTGTGGGGAATCCAAGAGGTAGACGCAGTGCCCTTCTGAGGGCGCGGTTCTGCAGCCTCTGGAGTTTGTCCAGGTGCTGCTTTGCCGCGTATCCCCAGACAGGGCACGCATACTCCATTACTGGCCGGGCCAAGGCCTGGTATACATTTACTGCTACTGGGCAGGGAAGGGAGCTGGTTGTGTTCAGTATAGGGTATAGGATGGACATTCTGGCGCAGACCTTCCTATGGACCTCGTCTATGTGGGGTTTCCACGTAAGACGAGAGTCCAAGGTTACGCCAAGGTACTTGGCGGTTCTGCGCCAGGGGAGTTGGGTTCCGTTTAGGTGAAGATGGAGGGGGGGACGTTGAGGAGGTTCGCGCCTTCCGAGCCTGCGGGTAATCAGCATTGCCTGCGTCTTCTCAGAGTTGATGGTGATGCGCCAGCGACGGGCCCAAGTTTCTGTGTGATCTAAAACCTTTTGTAGCCTACGGATGACCAGGTCCTTATTCGCGTTTCTCGTGTAGAAGGCTGTATCGTCAGCGTACTGTGCGGTGTGCACCAGGGGGACCGTTGGATTGTCCGCAGTGTACAAACTGTACAATACGGGCCCCAGGATCCCTGTGGCACCCCAGCACGAATACGCCTTCTGGTGGAGCTGGAAGTTTCTACTTTGACGGAGAAAGTCCTATTCGTGAAATAGCTCTTGATCAGCTGAACTATGCTCCCGGGAAACTCTTGTGTGTACAACTTGTAGAGTAGCCCTCTATGCCATACTGAATCGAAGGCTTTGGCTACGTCTAGTAGCTCTATCCTGCAGTAGCCTCTGTGGTTGAAGCCCTCTGTGGCTGCTTCAACCATTCTCATGACCTGTTGTGGGGCAGAGTGGTTCTGCCGGAACCCAAATTGGAAATCTGGCAGAATTTGCTCTCTGGTAATATGTTCTTGTATGGGTCTTAGCAGGAGGCGCTCATAGATCTTGCTGAGAGTTGGCAAGAGGCTAATCGGCCTGTAGTGCTGCGGGAATAGAGGATCTTTCCCTGGTTTGTGTATCGCGACCACTTCCGCATGTTTCCAGCGAGCTGGGAAAACACGGGATCGAGTAATCTCGTTGAGGAGGTTCGCGAGGTGTGTGATTGCTGTGGGTGGGAGATTTTTGACTAACTGATTAGTGACACTATCGTGCCCTGGTGCCTTTTTTGTAGGGAGGGACCTGATTACTCTTGCCACGTCCTCGGGGGCAAAAAGTATGGGTTCGTCCTCTGGATCTTCCTCGGCATTGAGGAAGACAGTCAGTTGACGACTGACTACCTCTTCATGCTCTTCATCCTGGGGTTCTGCCGCTTGGAACTGCTTCTCGAAGGAATCGGCGAGGGCGTTGGCCTTTCCAGCGTGGCTGTAGACCAGTCCCCACTCGCCATGCGGTGGCGGCATCCTAGCGCGTCTTTTTGTAAACTGTTTGGTCGCTTGCCATAGTGTATGATCGTCTACTTTGAGAGCTGTGAGGCGGTTTTGCCATTGCTGGTTTCTGTGCTCATTGAGCGCTACCTTCAGTTCTCTCTGTAGACGATTGAGCAGCCTCCTGGTGACCTGATTTCTGATGATATTCCACTCTTTTGCCACTCTGTTCTTATGTCGAATTTGAGCTAGCAAGTGTTCTGGGAGCTGTATTTGCGGCGGTGGGCCATCCCTTTGTGGAGGGATGGCTTCTTCCGCTGCCTGCAAGATGGTGCCTGTTAGGTCTTGTAGCGGTTGTTCAACTGTTTCGGCAGTAGGTGGCGGAGCGCGAGCGATATCAGAGGCGACAGTTTCTTGGTATCACTCCCAGTCTGTACGTTTGTACGACGTCTGGTACCGTGGGAGTGCTACCCATTCTCCCACATCGACCTCCAGAATCACTGGGTTGTGGTCGGAGGACATTCTGTTGATTGTCCTTGCGGCCACAAACCCTGCGATCCTCCTAGTGAGGGCTATGTCTAACACGTCGGGCCTGCCTCCACTTTTTGGAAAATGTGTGGGCTCGACTGGACCCCATGTTTCGAAGTGGTGGGTGTGCGCTAGTTGTTGCAGTTTGGCACCTGCTCTGGAGGTTACTCTAGAATTCCAATTAGAATGTTTGGCATTGAAGTCTCCCCCTATTATGAGTTTGCCTCCAATTTGCCCTAGAGCAGCTATGTCTCCCTCATCTATCTGGTCATTTGGGGGCCGGTAGACTGCAACAATTGTTAGGGGTCCAGTGGCAGTGGTTATTTCCACCGCCACTGCTTCGATTTTGTTGGTAGCTGGTAAGAATGCCTGGTGGTGGGGGACCCCTCTTTTTACATATATGGCCACTCCCCCGCCTTGGGTTGGCCTGTCTTTATGGTAGCTAATGTAGTTGGGAACCGTCACTTTTATTCCCGGTTTTAGGTGGGTTTCCCCCATCATGCATATGTCGATGGAGAACTCCTTCATGAGTTCTCTGAACTCGACCTCTTGATTAACAATGCCATCTGCGTTAAAGACGCACATTGTCAGGCCTTGAATATTCGGTTGCCTATTCATGATGGGGTTTTCATACTACTGAGGAAGTCGCAGAGGGGAGTGACTGCTGGACTGTTGCCTGAAGGGCGACGAGGATCTGTGTGTTCTGCTTCTGGGCTTCCTTGAATTCCTTCATCATTTCCATGACGAGGTACATGATGTGCACCATTACGCCTAACAACTGATCCATGGGGGGGGGGGGGAGGAGTGTGTGTGGGGTTCCCTAGAGCTTCCTCCGTCATGGTGGACCTGGTCGTTGTTGCTGTGTGTTTCCCGGTGTTGTTCTCGTGATAGTGTCTGGTGTTCTGATGATTGGGCCACGCTTTCATGGTTCCTCGGAGGAGAAACCACTTCCGCATAAGTCGCCCTCGGTGTGTCCGGCCTTGGTTTTACCCAGGCCTTGTCCGTGTGTGTTGTCATGTTTTGTTTTCTTGTGTGTCTGGGTGGGTTTATGGTGTTTTGTTTGTGTGTGTGGGGGGTGGCCTTTGCACCCTTTGCCTGTTGTGTGTGTCGTCTGTGGACCTCACAACCTTGGTAACCCGCCGTGTGGTTTTTGCCACACAGCGCGCACCTTATTTGTGGGTCCGTGTGTAGTAGTGTACATGTTCTTGTGTCGTGGGCCTCGGCGCACTTCCTGCACCTTACTGGCATGGTGCAGTAGGTGGCGATGTGATTCAGGCCCTGACACCTGAAGCACTGCACCGTCTTGTTCTTACGGCGCAACGGTTCAGTGGTGACAGGTACAGCCAAAACCATTTTTATCTCCCTTTTGTTCTGGGGGATGTCTGGGAGTGTGGCCTGGTATAGTGGCCACTTGCTGTTGATGTTGCCTATCTGCTGGACCGCCTTGACGACGTACCCCTGGGCAGTCAAATCTGTTTTGATTGCCTGGGGGGACACTCGTCTTGGGAGGTCTCTTATCACTATGTTTCTGTGTCTTGTTTTAGTTGTGGGGAACGTGTGGTGGGGTATGTTTTTGTTTTTGAAAAGTGTTTTGACTGTGGTGTAGTTTTCAAGTGTGTGTAGTGTGATTTTAATCTTGTTTCCACCAGCAGGTTTTGCCTTCAACAGTTTGAAGAGCTCTTCATAGCTTTGTGAAAACTCTGCGACAATCGGGGGTAGGTGGTGGGCCACTTGGTTCTGTGTTTGTGTTGTGTTTTCTGTTGTCTCTGGCTCATCAGCAACCGCCTGAAATCTGTTCAGGGTGGGTTCCACTCCCCGGGCTGGCGGAAGCTTCGGCTGGCGAAACGTTTTTCTCGCCAGCACGAAACCATCCGAATCCTGCCGGTTTCGCGGTTCCCTTCCAGTGCCGGTGTTTCCTGGTCCCCTCCCAGTGCGACGACAGGTGCTGTCGGGGGCGCTGGCTCCTCAGAGGGTGTGGAAGTGGTTGGGGTGGGGGTGGTGGATTTCTTCTTCCCCTTGGAGTGCTTCTCCTTCCTGTTCTTCCTTACTCGCCGCTGGTTGGATGTGGTGGACTTGAGTGGGGGGATTTAAGGTATTTGGAGCGGGTGGAAGACTGAGACGAGGGGGTGGGTTTGGGGAGGATTTTGGTCGGCGCTATTTTTCATGGACGCAATGTAGTCGGGAAGTGTGCCGGTGGCGTTGGCAAGCAGGAGCGGAGATAGGACGAGGTTAGGAGGGGCAGGATCGCAAGTACTGACAATGTATTTCGTTGTCGACGTACTGTGTATGACTGCGTTTTTTTGTGTATTTCTCGCCATGACCGGAGCGGAGAGTGGGGCTGCTGCCAAGGGGGTGCCAGTTACAGCCATCGTTGACACCGTTAGGGCCAGTTACAGCCATCGTTGACACCGTTAGGTGGCCCGGCTGCATTGCTGGCCCTATTTTCCTAGTGGACGCGGAGGTCTGATCGGCGGCGGCGGAAACCTTCTCTGCGGTTCCGCGGCCGGCTGCCAGGTCCTAGCCCACATTTTCCCTAACCTTGGGGGGGAGGGGGGGGGCAGAGCCTAGCTCTGCGGCAGCTGAAGTGCTCGAGATCGCCGGAGACGCGGCACGCGGCAACAAAAAGACGCGCCTCTTGCCGTCAGCGGTGGACCGCTTCGACCCCAAGGCACCACTGGAGCTCGACATCCCGCAATTCGAAGAAGAAGAAAACACGACAATTCTGCTGTCGGGCGTCGCCAAAAATATCCTGCCCGCCGTAATTCCTGACTGCAGACCTTGACTAGGTTCCCGCCGATGCTTTAATAAAAGCAAAGCCGAAGATACCCCTGGCGTGTCACCCGTACAAGCGGGGGCCTATGGCTGACAGTGCGCAAGTGTAAGGAGCAATGCTCAACCTTCGACTGCTACTCAGCGAGTGTCGGAATATCGTCGGTCGCGGGCTGATATCTCTGCTGGACCGCTCTACGCTTCCCGCCGCCGGCCATTCACGTGCCAGCGCAATGGCCCGATGCGCCTGGAGCGGCCGGTGGTGGGCGGGGACGCGTGTGCGGGGTTCGTGTGCCAGCGCCCGTCTCTGTCTGCTCCGTCCGTGGCCCTTTGTGGTACGGAACGTTCTTCTCTGATTTTCCTAATTGCAGGCTCCCAGGCTGTGCTGAGATGGTAGCCACTGTCGCGGTTGATTAGGTTGTCGTGTAACTGTATTTCTATGGACTTTTTGATTACTGAGTCCCAAAATCCGTTTGTACTGCATATTTTCTCTGTGTCCTCTAAATCGAAGGTGTGCTTCTCGTCAATACTATGTTCCGCCACAGCATATTTCTTGGTCTGACCTAAGCGTACGTGCCTGATGTGTTCATTGCGGCACTGTGAGATGCAATGCTGCATCTGTCCTATATAATGCATGGCTGTAGCATGTGTGAATCTGGATTCTGTGGAAAATCTAATAATAGTAAGTCGGACGATGGCGGCCATTGTTTTGACGTGGTAGTTGGGATAGCTTGACGCTGCGTTGTTTACATGCGCGAACTCGGTTCTGGTTTAATCACTGTTTGTCGATTAAGGCAGTCACTGCACTGACAGCACACATATTGATGCAGGAGCCATACAGCGTCTTCACTTGGAGCATTTTGACGTCTATGGCCTAACAGAAGATGGCTGTGTTGCTAATGTGTAGTAGAAAGCGAGCGAATTGCTGACTGGCGCGATTACCACATTAATCTTCACTCCCAAATGTAGTAGATCTCCACTAAGGGTATGGGAGGACATACCAATATTACTGTAGACACGGTTATGGTTAGATAACACTTTACTCCAAGAAAACACATACATGACGTCTACACCATAGAAAGGTCGAAACCGGACTGTTTTTGATCTCTAGTCCCATGGATATCCCACTTTGGCCTTTGTCTTCGATAGTGCTGTTGTCCCCACAAGTACTGGATGGTTACAATTGAAGTGCAGCTACTCATGAAGTTCCAACGTGGGCTGTAATTAGCGTATGGCAGTGAAACTTGGTAGATGTGCTAATGCAATAATGTGGAACCGATTAACGCTGGAAAACAAATTAGTTCCAATTATGGCCATCAGGTGCAAATCTGGCTCTGTAAGTAGTTTCTATGATGGTATGACATCCACACTGTCACAATCCATAATATGAGTGAGTAGTATGTCTGCACAGAAGAGAAACTGTGCGCTGTAAGTGAAACTATTTTATGTAACTGGCAGCAATTACAGTGCTGCATTGAGATAGTATCGCCTACTGAAAGGTCTGAGGAGAGCTTGGTGTGTCAACTGGAAGAGGAAAGTGTTCTACCCTGGTGGAAATCACTGACGAGGTTGCTGTTGCTGTAACTGAGCATGCAGCATGTACTCCAGTCAGTTCCAGTGCTCGTGCAGTGTCGTGAGAGTTGTCCATGCCATGGTCATCAGTACAGAAAATATTGCAATCTATTATACACTGGTAACTGTACAAGATTAAGATAGTGCATCAACTGAAACCTCACAATCTGCAGCAACATTCTGCATTTGCTCTTCAGTTTGTGCCATACATTGAAGTTGATGCCATGTGGCCAGGTAATATTCTATGGGGTGGCGAGGCACTTTTTGCACTACATGGTGCAGTGCATAGATGAAACTTCCAAATTTGGACACTGCAAAACTGCATGTTGTGCACGAAGAGCAATTGCATTAGCTATATGTGACTGTGTAGTGTGGATTCACAAGCACCTCTATTCTCAGTCCGTTATTCTTTGAAAAGAATACACCCAGAGGGTCTGTCAGTTGTACTTGACATCTGCATATTATCGAGATGTCGACGTACAGCATGTGATACCTGCTTTGGAAGAATGCAACTGAGTGGAAAACACAGTTTTCATGCAAAATGGGGCAACATCTCATGTAGGTCATCCAGTGAAAGATCTGCCTAATGCAACCTTCCATTAATGTATTAGCTCCAGAGATTTACCAGATGCATGGCCCGCAGCGTCACCTGAGCTGAATTCACATGACTTTTAGCTCTGGGAATATAGAAAAGTACACGTTTACCAGGGATATCTTCGGCCTATACGTGATTTGAAGGCCGGTAACAAGAACATACTGCTCCAGTTCCACCAGAAGTACTGAAGCAACTGTTGATCACATCATTTTATGAATGCAGCATCTTGTCGACGTCTCCTGTGCTCATGCTGAACAAATTATGTAAGCAGTGAAAAATTATAAAATCAACATTGTGTCTTTCTGACTTGTTTGACATTCTCTGTCCACATTCCCTTCCTAATCCATTATATATGGAAACATTTCTATATACACTCCTGGAAATGGAAAAAAGAACACATTGACACCGGTGTGTCAGACCCACCATACTTGCTCCGGACACTGCGAGAGGGCTGTACAAGCAATGATCACACGCACGGCACAGCGGACACACCAGGAACCGCGGTGTTGGCCGTCGAATGGCGCTAGCTGCGCAGCATTTGTGCACCGCCGCCGTCAGTGTCAGCCAGTTTGCCGTGGCATACGGAGCTCCATCGCAGTCTTTAACACTGGTAGCATGCCGCGACAGCGTGGACGTGAACCGTATGTGCAGTTGACGGACTTTGAGCGAGGGCGTATAGTGGGCATGCGGAAGGCCGGGTGGACGTACCGCCGAATTGCTCAACACGTGGGGCGTGAGGTCTCCACAGTACATCGATGTTGTCGCCAGTGGTCGGCGGAAGGTGCACGTGCCCGTCGACCTGGGACCGGACCGCAGCGACGCACGGATGCACGCCAAGACCGTAGGATCCTACGCAGTGCCGTAGGGGACCGCACCGCCACTTCCCAGCAAATTAGGGACACTGTTGCTCCTGGGGTATCGGCGAGGACCATTCGCAACCGTCTCCATGAAGCTGGGCTACGGTCCCGCACACCGTTAGGCCGTCTTCCGCTCACGCCCCAACATCGTGCAGCCCGCCTCCAGTGGTGTCGCGACAGGCGTGAATGGAGGGACGAATGGAGACGTGTCGTCTTCAGCGATGAGAGTCGCTTCTGCCTTGGTGCCAATGATGGTCGTATGCGTGTTTGGCGCCGTGCAGGTGAGCGCCACAATCAGGACTGCATACGACCGAGGCACACAGGGCTAACACCCGGCATCATGGTCTGGGGAGCGATCTCCTACACTGGCCGTACACCACTGGTGATCGTCGAGGGGACACTGAATAGTGCACGGTACATCCCAACCGTCATCGAACCCAACGTTCTACCGTTCCTAGACCGGCAAGGGAACTTGCTGTTCCAACAGGACAATGCACGTCCGCATGTATCCCGTGCCACCCAACGTGCTCTAGAAGGTGTAAGTCAACTACCCTGGCCAGCAAGATCTCCGGATCTGTCCCCCATTGAGCATGTTTGGGACTGGATGAAGCGTCGTCCCACGCGGTCTGCACGTCCAGCACGAACGCTGGTCCAACTGAGGCGCCAGGTGGAAATGGCATGGCAAGCCGTTCCACAGGACTACATCCAGCATCTCTACGATCGTCTCCATGGGAGAATAGTAGCCTGCATTGCTGCGAAAGGTGGATATACACTGTACTAGTGCCGACATTGTGCATGCTCTGTTGCCTGTGTCTATGTGCCTGTGGTTCTATCAGTGTGATCATGTGATGTATCTGACCCCAGGAATGTGTCAATAAAGTTTCCCCTTCCTGGGACAATGAATTCACGGTTTTCTTATTTCAATTTCCAGGAGTGTATCTTTGTTGCACTGAAAGTGCCAGATTTGCACTTTGTGGCCAAAATGGGAAACTGCTGAGGTCATCGGTCCCTAGACTTACACACTACTTAACTAACTTACGCTAAGAACAACACACACGCCCATGCCCGAGGGAGGACTCGAATCTCCGGCGGGAGGGGCCGCGCATCTGTGACATGGCGCCTTAAACTATGTGGCCACTACGTGTGGCTAGAAAGAGAAAAGAAGCTTTTAAAATATTCAAATAAACTTGTACTTGGAAAAACTTTATTGTATATAAACAAGCAGGCACTCAAGTAAAACGCACATTTAAGCAGCTAAAGCGAAATAGTTGGCATGATTATTAGCAGAATATCAATGAAGACACTCCTCTGTCTGGTCTATGATCAAATGTATGAAAAAGAAGCCAAATAAACGTCACTCATTAAGATGGTGGGTGGAGGGACTTGCAGATAAATTCACACCCGCAATGACTGCCTATAGGAAGACTACGTCTGAGTCACACAACACCACAGACGACCAGCACAGATATTGAAAAAAACCACGCAATGTAGAAGATTTGGAGCAAGCACTGACATTAAGGGTTATTAATGCACCAGGAGTCGGTCATCTAACATACTCAATAATTATTAGACTGCCGAGATCTGCTAAACACTGTTCATCAAAATCTATCATATGCTCTGGTGTTTCACATTGTCGACGGAGTGGAGCACACATATGGTTATCCTATACTGAAGCCATGAAATCATCCATCCATGGTCTCTTCCTATCGACCCATTTCCTTGTGGTCGGGTGTCTGCAAATCGTTTGAACGGATTTTCAAAGTTCACTCGAAATGGTGATTAGAAAAACATGCCTTGTCACCACAGATAATTTTGTTTGCAGATAGGAAGAAGAACCACAGATAATCTGGATACCAAACACACATTCATATGTGAGAATATCTAACAGCGGCATTTTTTGATGTTAGTGGAGCATATCAGAACGTGGAGATACCGGTTCTAATGCACAAACTCTTATTTATAGGGCTAGCAGAAATACACTGCTGGAAATGGAAAAAAGAACACATTGACACCGGTGTGTCAGACCCACCATACTTGCTCCGGACACTGCGAGAGGGCTGTACAAGCAATGATCACACGCACGGCACAGCGGACACACCAGGAACCGCGGTGTTGGCCGTCGAATGGCGCTAGCTGCGCAGCATTTGTGCACCGCCGCCGTCAGTGTCAGCCAGTTTGCCGTGGCATACGGAGCTCCATCGCAGTCTTTAACACTGGTAGCATGCCGCGACAGCGTGGACGTGAACCGTATGTGCAGTTGACGGACTTTGAGCGAGGGCGTATAGTGGGCATATGGGAGGCCGGGTGGACGTACCGCCGAATTGCTCAACACGTGAGGCGTGAGGTCTCCACAGTACATTGATGTTGTCGCCAGTGGTCGGCGGAAGGTGCACGTGCCCGTCGACCTGGGACCGGACCGCAGCGACGCACGGATGCACCCCAAGACCGTAGGATCCTACGCAGTGCCGTAGGGGACCGCACCGCCACTTCCCAGCAAATTAGGGACACTGTTGCTCCTGGGGTATCGGCGAGGACCATTCGCAACCGTCTCCATGAAGCTGGGCTACGGTCCCGCACACCGTTAGGCCGTCTTCCGCTCACGCCCCAACATCGTGCAGCCCGCCTCCAGTGGTGTCGCGACAGGCGTGAATGGAGGGACGAATGGAGACGTGTCGTCTTCAGCGATGAGAGTCGCTTCTGCCTTGGTGCCAATGATGGTCGTATGCGTGTTTGGCGCCGTGCAGGTGAGCGCCACAATCAGGACTGGATACGACCGAGGCACACAGGGCCAACACCCGGCATCATGGTGTGGGGAGCGATCTCCTACACTGGCCGTACACCACTGGTGATCGTCGAGGGGACACTGAATAGTGCATGGTACATCCAAACCGTCATCGAACCCATCGTTCTACCATTCCTAGACCGGCAAGGGAACTTGCTGTTCCAACAGGACAATGCACGTCCGCATGTATCCCGTGCCACCCAACGTGCTCTAGAAGGTGTACGTCAACTACCCTGGCCAGCAAGATCTCCGGATCTGTCCCCCATTGAGCATGTTTGAGACTGGATGAAGCGTCGTCTCACGCGGTCTGCACGTCCAGCACGAACGCTGGTCCAACTGAGGCGCCAGGTGGAAATGGCATGGCAAGCCGTTCCACAGGACTACATCCAGCATCTCTACGATCGTCTCCATGGGAGAATAGCAGCCTGCATTGCTGCGAAAGGTGGATATACACTGCACTAGTGCCGACATTGTGCATGCTCTGTTGCCTGTGTCTATGTGCCTGTGGTTCTGTCAGTGTGATCATGTGATGTATCTGACCCCAGGAATGTGTCAATAAAGTTTCCCCTTCCTGGGACAATGAATTCACGGTGTTCTTATTTCAATTTCCAGGAGCGCATATATCCTCAGTAGCAACGCTGTGCTGTCCAAACGAATACTTTATAAACAACAGCATAACACACTTTTTGGCCAACATATTGCAGTACTCAGGGGTGGTGGCTCCCCCAGTGGAGTATCATATTACACTGGATAAAATGACTTCAGAAGTCAGCGAATATATTACTCCAACAGATCCAGAAGGAGAGCTGAAACTGCGGAAGAAAAAGTGGGTTGATGAAAGTAAAAGATCTGAAACAGCAACTGAAGATTTAAAGAACTGTGACAAGCAGTTTTTCCCAAATGTATGTGTTTTGCTTCAAATATTTGGGGCTATTCCTGTCACCACAAGCACTCCTGAACACAGCTTCTCTACTTTGAGACGAATAAAGACTTATTTGCGTAACACAATGGGGCAGGTGAGACTAAATGGGTTGGCTCTTGAAAATATCCATAAAGAAAGAGACATGAACACTGAAAATATCATGGACATATTCAGTAAAAAGAAACAGAGACGAATGAGCATGACAGATTGGGCAGAAGACGGAAATATCCAGTGAATTTTGTAACAGAATTGTTTTTACATCCACGTCAAGTTCCAGTTTTTGCATTCATGTCATCTTCTGTATCCAGAAAATTAATGAAAACTTATTTGGTGTAAGTTGACCTTTTTTATGGTTTATGCAGTTTATAAAATCTCCCATCTTAAAATAAGTTTTTTTACCCTGAACTCCAAAACAGTTAACAAAAACTACTTTAAGCAACACCAAATTTTACCAATTTGTTGGTGGAGGACTCTCCTTTTGTTAAGCGATATTCAGTTCCCCCAAACCCCCTCCCCCCCCATACTTCTAGAATTGCCTCTGGCAGTACATCAACGGTCCAGCCTGAGTCCTATATTGTATATGTTGTCCATAGCTGACCTCTAAAATATATTTTCCCTTAATATCAAAGTCCTTCAGTATGCAGATGATACTGTGGGGTCCATAGATCTTCCTTAATAAATCGTCCGTCAGTTTCTTAGGGTTATTTCTAGGCATACATTGGCTGTGTGACATTTAAAAAAAATCCGGATAAGTGTGAGTAGGACTAGCACACTGAGTGTTCTGTACAAACTTCATTAAATACATCCCCATCCTGGCAATCGAGCATTCCAACGTTTTTAGCCTGTTATCAATACTGATACTGGAAAGACATCAAAATATGTGACATAAGTGGATATCTTTTTTGATTGTATTGATATAGAAGCTTAAATTTTTTAAGCTGCCAAGAGACCATGGACCTTAATATGTGACATAAATATCAAGCACCCATTCCTGAGAAAATGGGGTGGTAACATACAGACAGACTGTCACATAAAAATGACAAATAAAAATGTTTTTTCGTCTGATAATAGTACAAATTAACAATTTTTGGATTTTCCCTTTACTTATAATGTGAAACCTCATTTCTTCTCAAATTTCATGAGTCTATATCAATGGGAAGTACCACATAGGTTTTGATGGATGAATTTACGAGTCTAAAAATATGTAATATAAATGGCTGTATCTTTTGACTGCGTACATCGAAACTTAAATTTTTTATACCGCCAAGGCATCATGTATGTGACATACATTTCAACTTGATAAATACAGTCGTTCCTGAAAGAAAGGGTTTTTAACAGTCGGGCAGACAGACAGACAGACAGACAAAAAATGATTTTAAAATCTGGATAAGTGTTAGTAGGACTCTCACGCCGACAAACTTGATTATGTTTTCAGATAGTTCATCCACCCTGGGAGCTAGAATTTCTTGTTATCGATATCGATACTGACGATATATCAAAATGTGAAACGCAGAATGGGGAAAGAAAGGGAGGGGATGTGGGGAATTCATGAAGGAAAGTAAAGGGATGTGGAGAATTCTTGACTTCCAGCCACAGAAGACTATGTGGTATTGCAGTGGTGAAAGTTGAAAATTTGTGACTCAAACCCGTATTTACTGCTTCTCATGAGTGGTTACCTTAACCACTTCAGCCATCCAGACACGATTTCAGACCGACTCAGATTTCCAACTAGTCACATCCACTAACCCCCTGCTCGCAAATTATTGATTCCTGGTGGAATTCGGACGATATTAGTGCACCCGAACTGAAACAAACGTCAAGGAGCCAACGTGCACTTGCAGATATGTATGTATTTGAGTGGTGGCTGTTCTGTTAGACATGTCTGACAGAACAGACACCACTTTTGATGACATGGCTGGTGTATACGTCTTGTGAAATAGACAATGGAGAAACAAAGGGAAGGAATGAGAGGGAATTTGCGACTTCCAGCCCCACAGGGCATTTTATACAATGGCGAAAGCTGAAAATTTGTGCCAGACTGGGCTCGAACCTGGATTTACTGCTTCTCATGAGTGGTTGCCTTAACTACTTCGGCCATCCAGAAGCGATCCCTGACTTGCTCAAATTTCCAACTTGCGAGCTGCAACGCAGCGTCCCTCGTCCATTAACCCTCTACTCGCAAATTATTCCTTCCTTAGGAATTCGGATGATATTAGTGCATTCAAAGTGAAATAAACATCAAAGACCTGTCGCGCCCTTACAGATATTTGAGTGTTGTCCGCAGGGCTACTGAGAGACAGGTCTGAGCCTGGGTCAAAATGTGTGACTAGGCCCTATCTCCATATATAGCAACCCAGTTTTATTCTGATTTTAAAGAAGATTTAACGTGATTTCAACATAATGCAGTTGGGGGATTATTGGAGATACATAGAAAATATTCACTGGACTGAAACATAGAATAAATATTATTTCACATTAAACGTTAAATTCACTGAGGTAACAAAGTCATGGGATATCGATATGCACATATACAGATGGCGGCAGTACCGCGTACATAAGGTAATAAGTGCATGGGCGGCGCTGTCGTTTGTACTCAGTTGATTCAGGTGAAAACGTTTCCGACGTGATTATGGCCGTACATTGGGAATTAATAGACTTTGAACCTAGAATGGAAGTTGGAGCTAGACACATGGGACATTCCATTTCTGTAATCGTTAGGGAATTCAAAATTGCGAGATCCACAGTGCCAATAGTGTGTGTCGAGAATAGCAAGTTACAGACCTTATCTCTCATCACCGACTCGCAGTGGCGGACTACTTTCACTTAACGACCGAGAGCAGCACCGTTTGCACAGAGTCATCATTGCTAACAGACAAGCAGCACTGCGTGAAATAATCGCAGAAATCAATGTGGGATGTACGACGAACGTGTCAGCTTGGACAGTGCGACAGAATTTAGCGTTAATGGGTTATGGCAGCAGACGACCGACGCGAGTGCATTTTCTAACAGCAAGACATCGCCTGCAGTGCCTCTCCTAGGCCCGCGACCATATCGGTTGGACCATAGACGACTGGAAAACTGTGACCTGGTCAGGTGAGTCCCGACGTCAATTGGTAGGAACTGATGGTAGGGTTAGAGTGTGGTGCAAACCCTATGGAGCAATGGACCCACGTTATCAATGAAACTATCTGCAAGTCGGTGGTGACTCCATAATTGTGTGGACTATGTTTGCATGGAATGTACTGCGTCCTCTTGTCCAACATAACTGATCATCGATTGGAATGGTTATCATCGGCTACTTGGAGACCATTTGCAGCCATTCATCAATTTCATGTTCCCAAACAAAGATGGGATTTTTATGAATGACAATGCGTCATGTCAAGAGGCCACAATTTTTCGCGATTGGTTTGAACAACTGTATGGACAGTTTGAGCAAGTGATTTTACCACCCAGGTCACCTGATATGAATCCCATCGAATATTTATGCCACATAATTGAGAGGTATGTTCATGCACTAAATATTGTACTAGCAACACTTACAGCTATAGCAGTAGCATGGCTCACTATTTCTGCAGCGGACTTCGAACGACTTGTTGAGTCCCTACCACTTCGAGCTGCTGCACTGCACCAGGCAAAGGAGGTCTGACATGATATTAGGACTTATCCATGACTTTTGTCACCTCAGTGTATATCTGCCATGCATGAAATTGCACAGTAGCAAATGTTCCCAAAAGCTGAATGCTAAAATGCCATTTTTCAGGGGGTCATACCTGGGATTCTATAGCTCACAGAGATAAGGGGTCAACTGTTTTTGTTATCCCTTGGCGTAGCACAATTTGTATACCTGCCAGAAGAACTGGCATATTGCAGAGATCCTACAATGCAGGGTCAAAATTTAAAAAATGGTTCAAATGGGACTTAACATCTGAGGGCATCAGTCCCCTAGAATTAGAACTATTTGAACCTAACTAACCTAAGGACATCACACACAACCATGCCCAAGGCAGGATTCGAATCTGCGACCTTAGCAGCAGCACAGTTCTGGAGTGAAGTGCCTAGAACCGCTCGGCCACAACAGCCGGCAAAATTAAAAATAACACACTTTCTCTAGCCAGACAAATTGAGAAAATTGGTTCCTTTGCGTTAGGTGTGGTCTAGGGTGGACCTTAGATTGCTTATAAAAGCATCATTTGTTCATTGGTGACTCTTGAGAAAACCATGAAAAACCACGATTTTTGGGTACGAAAAGTATTTACTGTGGAGATGACCATTTCTATACCTTCATCGAAAATTTTGCCATATGTTCTTAAGACGATATTCTCGTGGAACTTCGGAAGGTTTTTTTTCCATATCATTATCCATTACCCATATCCAGAGGTTCATATTTACCTTACTTACGTATAAAACTGCAAATCCAGTTTTCAGCCTTTTTGCACCATGGCCCAAGTTTTCCTGTATATTCTTTAGACATTGATCTAGAAATTACGTTTTCCTCTTTTCGAGCATCTGTATCCGTTATCAAGATACACCAGAAAAACCATGACTTTCGGGTGACAAAAGTACCAGTTGTGGGAATGGCCATTTCTATAATTTCTGTTGATGGCAGATAGTCGAAAATTTTACCATATATTCTAAAGGTGATGTTCGTGGTGCACTTAAAAACTTTTTTTTATACTGTTATCAGTTACGAAGATCCAGAGGTTCACATTTGCTGTACTTATTCAGTAAAATATGCATGTAATATTCAGTTTGATGCGTAAATGCAGTTTTAACTGACTTTGTGAAGACATGACAAGGGTTCTAGGGACATTGTAAGGATTCTGAGGTCATCAAACTGTTTTTAGTCTGCATTTTTTCGCCAATAAAAGTTTGTCTCACTGTCTTTGTCTGTACAATGGGCACTTCACGCCTCTACAAATACACCAATGTGCTATTAGAATAACAAAAAAGTGGCTGCAAACAGTGTTAACCTGCCTGAAATGAACTTAAGTTGACTACCAAAAAGTTATGTAAAACTAGAAAGACTGTAAATTCAGTAAAATATTTCTAATAATGTTTTTACTCTTTTATGATAGAAATCATGAAAGCCAGGCGTTTTCGATGAATTGCAATCGATGGGCAAAGTACTGAGAAAAAACGTGATGCAAACAATTTTTGTGATAATTTTATATCATGCACATTTATTTGTTATTTACATTGTCAAAACATATCATTATGTCGAAACATATAAATAAAGTGTCAAAAGTTTACTGACATATGATTAGTTTTACATAAGCTGCATACCCTACTGTATCAGGAAAAAGAAGGGAACCAGTGGTAAAATGCTCCTGTCACAGTACAAAAAGGCGAATATAACCCTCTCGAAAAGAATCTGACAGAAGAGTGGGGAAACAGTGCCTCAGTCTTAATCCCACCTTCCTCACTAAAAATGTTGACATGTTAACACTGAGCCGGTAAAGCTCGCTATTTAAACTTTTTTTGTTTTTAAAATCACCCGCCTTCTCAGTACCCTCCGCGATGTCAATATCGATATCGGATTGGAGTCTCTGGGCGCCGCATATTTTTTGCGTGTTGGCTTCCCGCGCGCCGTGAGGCGACAGATCGAGGTCTGAAGGGGGTTGCAGGAGGAGCGTGAGGAGCGATGTCGGTGTTGGAGGGCAAGGCCGCTTGGTCGGCGATCCCCACGGAAGCAGTCAGTTGGGGACGAAACGCCGTGGGCTCAAAGATCCAAGTGTGGAGGACCAGTGTTGTCCCGATGGCGGTCATCATATGGTCATTCAATAGCTGAGAAGTAATTTCTTGGTTCTGCCCTTGGATTCCGACGAAGAATTACGGCAACTTTGTTGTATGAGGTTAACATAAGAATTCTAAAAAGGTGCACGTTGGTGGCGTGTTTATCAGACTTGTGAGTGGTTTAGGCTTTGCTTAGGTCCTGCAGTTTCCAATTAGACCACTGCTTGGGAGGAGAGCGTTGATGTCGGCATGGTCATCTATTTAGCTGCTTTAAGGTAAATGACTGTTTTGATCGAAGGTGGATCCAAGTGAGGGACCGAATCAAATAATAACTGGACACGACAAGGCTATTCTTATAATGCAAATCGTGAACAAAACAGACACCACCCATATGACAACCACTGGCAGAGTAATAGTTACAGAGAAAGATCGCATTTCCGTAGTAATGAATATGACAGAGACAATCATAGAAATAGACAATATGGCAACCAGAACTATTATTATCACGGGAGACAAAATAACGTCAGACGCAACGCTCCACTGTGCAGTGATAATTCAGGGAGAAATTCTCCACCACTTAACCGACAAGAAAGAAACTACAGGAACTACCGACATGACGATAGAATCATAACGACAGACCTGAAATTCATCAGAACTAGCGGGGTTTAAACAGGGCTGGGCACTCTCGGCAAGGTGAATTTGTAGAAGTTAGGTCTCCTAATCCCAATAACGACGCACGCCAACAAAGAGATAGCAGACAATGACTCGCACCGCAGGCAGCCACGTGCGCCGGCTGGCTCAGAGAAAAATAACATAGACTCTAACCTTGAGAAAAATTTGAACATTCTTTACCGATGTACCATACACCACATGATAATTCCGTTGAAGCTGGAGCTCTGCATTGTAGGAAGAGTAAAGGCTTGCACCACATTTCACATGTAAAACCGTTTATTGAAAGATAATCTGCTTTTTATCTTTGTCTTTGCCACAAAACTTTTCACTTCACGTTACTAGTACTCTTTGTCACACTTAGAAACTGTTAACATGCGACAGTGTTTTGAAGCTAATCATCCAGTCTAGAACCTAGGGAACATATTTAGACAGTACTTACGAATGTATTGTTATAGTGAACAGACGACACAGAGTTTATTGTGTGTGTGCGTTCTTGCTTGTTAGTTGCACGATTACATAACGACTATAAGGCTTACATACTTAGAACATATACTGCTAATGAGATTTTAATGCAACATTTTGGTTTACTTGAAAAGACATTCTTTATTTGAAGTACTTTCTGTTAGATTGAAGATGATTTAGCACTTGGTTTCTTTGACAGCTTCCAGATTATATCACGACGCTACTAATGTGTTACACATTGCGGTTATCTGTTTTATATCTCCACAGATTTTCTGTATTATTCGTGAAAGTAAAACATGTTTTTGTAGTAACTTTTGTGGTATAGCTACAATGAGACCGCCTCTTCCGTAGCACAACATTACATTACATTACATTACAGTACTTTCTTCATCACGGCAGTAAGTGTAATAACTAAGATATCTATATGCATAGCATTTCACTTTTGTTTATTACGAGGTAAGTACATTGACTTCTACAGAATGTCGCTTATGGACGACGATAATTACGGCACTTGGCACATTTTTACCGTTAAGTAATGACAGAGATTATCTTACAACACGACACACAGTTTAGCGCTAAAGGACAAGTATTTGAGTGATTAATTTTATTTATAAAGATTTTTTAATCAAAAAGATACAAAGGTTTTCCATGATACATTTCATTCCATTGCTGTAATCTGTAACACCTGAGGGTATAATTTAATTAATCCTCAGGGGGGTACATGCTTACTTTGTGTCCCATGTGTCTGGCAAGCACAAGGAACCCTAGCTAAAATGGTATTTGCTTATACAACTTTACACATCGGTACCATATTTCTCTAACACATAAATTACACAGCTATCTGATCTTTTAACTGAGAGAGACAAACATTTATTTTACTACATCAGTGACAGATGTTTACGTAATTACACAGTTGGATAACTTCACACTTATGAAATTGTATTTTGTATGTACTTTGTGAACTGTTCATATACTTTTCGGAACTTTGTGATACTATGAGAGCTTTGAATGATGTGTTTGGTATGGGATCATGATTTTAAAGTACGTTTGAGGTAGATGACACTACTGAAATGAGCAGAGAATTTTCTTTAGGTTTTGAAATTATTGCAGAAAGCTACGACGTTTTTGAGATTTGACTGAGGTGTTATGATGTTATAATTACGACGACGATGTGTATTATGCTGTTGAGGTATATTTATGATCAATAAGCTGATGCTATATGAGGAATTTGATTATGCTACATATTAATTATGATGAAATATTGAAGAAGTGTCAACGAATATGTATATGTGTAATAAGGTAAGGAATAATGAGTAGCGGTTAGGGACTCTGATTTGAGGAAAAGGATGTTGGAAACCAAGAATTGTACTTTAAGAATTATGAAATGTGTGTACATGTGTGAATGTATCACAATGCCACCGAAAATGTTTTGGACACTGTTGTATTTATAGGATTTTGTTTCTACACATTTGTAACGCAAATTCTCGACCTGTGAAATTTTTTGTATGAGACTGTCACTGTAGTGCAAACAGCTGTCATAAATATTTCGGTAAGAAAGTCAAGTGACCTTGACGTAATGCGTTGTGAGCGGCCAGCTGTGCCAGCTGCCTGAAAAAAGAAAGCCATTAGGTGGAGAAAAAAAGAGATCATTAACTTCGCTATTGACATTTCTTTGTAGAGAGCATCGCAAATACGACACACTCAAAATTGAAAACATATGATTACGTTGTGGAGCTCTTAATTTATGATATTTACTAAAATGCTTAATGAAATGATGAGAAACATTTTACATCTATTGTCTTTCTAGTTGAGAGATTTTTTACTGCCTTTGGAGACGCCATTTGCCTAGTGAATGACGTTTCACGCCTTGCCTTATGTATTTATTTGATGATTTTGTTTAATATCTAGTTTCCAGCTGCACTGCAGCATTGGTTAAAATGAGATTTTATAGATGTGCTAATATAGATATTTTATGCCTACAGATTCAGTAAATTATAACTTTATGATCCACTTAAAAAAAACGAGGGAGCACAAAAAGACATTTTCCCTCACAGGAATTGCATACATAATTTTTGTCAGTGACTTGGTAACTTGTCTGCTAGAGTAAGTTATAGTGACGCACCACTCTAGTGTTAAGATGTGACATAGTTATTAGACATTTCCTATCTTTACTGTAATATTTTTTCTGCTTGAACTTTGTCATGTTTAGATATAAATTATAGCATTTGCTGCTGCTATTTGCCAGGCATAGTGCTACTAAATTTCACTTTGTATTACTCTGTTAACCCAGTTTTACTACCGATTTATTTTTCTTTTTGCTGCACATTGGCTCATATTAGTGATAATGTTGTATTTTCTTTGCTAATTTATATATATTGCTGCTTGCTTTGCCAATTTGCATTTTATTGTCATTGCTGTTTGTGTTAATTGTTTTGTACTGCTGCATTGCCTCGTCCCTCAGTATATATATCTGAGCTCAGTAGATTTAAGTTAGCTTAAATGGGGGTAGACTACATAAGAAACTGACTATGGAGAATAGGGAAAGAATGCATTTAGAAGTTATATGAAAAAGATTTGGGCCAAAATGAGTGTTGTACAATGAGAAATAATTATTTTGAAAGAAATATGAATAGACTGCAGAAAGGAGGTATAGATAGGACTTTTTGGGAATAATGATGAATGAAGGGAGATCTCCAAGAAGTAAAGAAAGTTTTGTTTGCAAAATATTGCAGTAAAACAAACCCCGTCCTTTCCTTTTGTATTATTCCGCTATATGTTTGTGTACCCTTGTGTATTTGTGTTCTTCCTGTCTTTATGTGTTTCTCTGATACGATTTATGTTGTAGATTGTTTTCTAATACTCAGCTACATTCACTATGATGAGGAGTAATGTTATCCTCAAATATAATTTGTGTTGTGACTTGGCAAGACAACCAAGCCACTCTGAGGAAGCCGAAAGGCACGCGTTTAAGCTCACACAGGCTGGTGTGAGGTCTGGAACAGTTAAAGGAATAGAGACTAGCAAAAAAGGTACGTAGCTTCTGGAATACTTAACTTTAATCCATAATTGATAAACATCGGTCTGACGGTACATGCATCACAAGATAAATAGCAAAGGGTAATGGCGCCTTGCTAGGTAGTAGCAAATGACATAACTGAAGGCTATGCTAACTATCGTCTCGGCAAATGAGAGCGTAATTTGTCAGTGAACCATCGCTAGCAAAGTCGGCTGTACAACTGGGGCGAGTGCTAGGAAGTCTCTCTAGACCTGCCGTGTGGCGGCGCTCGGTCTGCAATCACTGACAGTGGCGACACGCGGGTCCAACGTATACTAACGGACCGCGGCCGATTTAAAGGCTACCACCTAGCAAGTGTGGTGTCTGGCGGTGACACCACAATTTGCATTAATAATATGTTATTTACTTTGTAAAGATGTTTAGACATTATTAATTCTGTTCTGTTTCAATGCTCATACGTGAAATTAAGTTTCGAAAACTATTCTCATTGTTTTATTTATTTACTTATGTCATAATTCCTGTAACACTGATGTATATGTTTCTTTCTATTCTTTTGTAAAGCCTGTATTACTACAAATGTTATCTGTACTGTTATGTTCCTTAATGATGTATTTTGTCCTTTGTAATTGTATTCTTATGTTGTAAATTTATAATTGTATAGACACCAGTTCATCAAATTAAGTTACATTTCACTGCACACTGTTTCTGTTGGTCATAGTATATGCACAATAGATGAGAAGTTGGGACTGTTAGTGTTTGCACATGTGTTAATAATTCAGCAAGGGACTGATTAACAGCATTGCTGGTTCTAAGGACAATTCCAAAAACTTTGTGAGCGCAGAAGTGGTGGTTTATGGACTTGCTATATTGTCCACAAGACTCTTCGATGGTGATTGTGCACGTGCACAGTAGCAACAGATGGCTGCTGGCTTTCTCTACAAGGACTACAGTGGGTCTGAATCTTTGATGGCCCACCAATACCATTATTTCTACAAGGACTACAGTGGGCCTGAATCTTTGATGGCCCACCACTACCATTATTTCTACAAGGACTGCAGTGGGTCTGCAACTCTGGTGGCCCACCAATACCATAATCTCTACCAGGACTACAGTGGGTCTGCTCTGTGATGACCTACCTACCAATATTCTTCAAGACTTCGACTGACTCTGCTGTGGGTTTGCTCTGTTGTGACCCATTACCTGTCTGCATGTTAGGAGTCAGCGTTGTCTTTCCATTGGAAGGACAACACTACTTCTTCAAGACTGCATGGAAATCCACTACTTCCGTGTGCATTTTCTTTCACTGCTCAGACTTTGAGAAAAAAACACTGCAATTTTACTGTGGAGAATGATCAGGACTGTCTTTATGGACTGTGAGAAAATTTTAGCTTTTGACCAACATTGTATCGATAAGTGTGTGCATTTGATATATTTGTTTGCGTTAATACGAAAATTTTTTTCAAATATGTATTGGCCAGTGCCCAAAAACATTTGTAAAATGTTTTGTGGGGAGCATGGGGGCTATGTAAGTAGGCTGTTTAGGTTCTTATATTATTAACGCCACCGCCACGTAGCGCTCTGTATGAAAATCACTGGCTGTGCTGTGTGCAGTCTGTGGCTGGGTGGCATTGTTGGAATATGGTATTGTAGTGTTGGGCAGTTGGTTGTTAACAGCGCGTAGCGTTGCGCAGTTGGAGGTGAGCCGCCAGCAGTGGTGGATGTGGGGAGAGAGATGGTGGAGTTTTGAGAGTGGGTGATCTGGACGTGTGTCCATCAGAGACAGTAAATTTGTAAGACTGGATGTCATGAACTGCTATATATATATTATGACTTTTGAACACTATTAAGGTAAATGCATTTTTGTTCTCTATCAAAATCTTGCATTTGCTAACTATGCCTATCAGTAGCTAGTGCCTTCAGTAGTTTGAATCTTTTATTTAGCTGGCAGTATTGGCAGTCGCTGTATTGTAGTACTTCAAGTAACGAAGATTTTTGTGAGGTAAGTGATTTGTGAAACGTATAGGTTAATGTTAGTCAGGGCCATTCTTTGGTGGGGATTTTTGAAAGTCAGATTGTGTTGCGCCAAAAATATTGTGTGTCAGTTTAGTGTTGACCAGAATAAGTAAAGAGAGAAATGTCTGAGTATGTTCAGTTCTGCTCAGCTGTTTGAAAATCAAATAATGTAAGAGGTTTATCTGCATAGTAATTCATTGAGTTTTCTAAGGGGACGTTTCAACAGTAAACATTACGTGCTGTAATTTTTTCTTCTTCGTCAGTACAGTTGTCTCAACATCAATTTTCCCAGCAAGCTCACACTGTAACTTGGACCTATCCACTGTGGATATACCCATATTTGTTTCATTAGTAGCATCATAAAGAGCTGTTTTGTCTCTAATAATACGCACTGATTCTCCTGAATGTACTATCCATTCTAGTTCTCTATTACTCCTCCCTCCAAAAGAGTTATAAATGCAGTGTGCCTTAGCTTGATCAGCAGTCCTCCTCTCTGGACTACTTGCATCACATCTTTTTTCCTTTGTACCTGGCCTTTGGCGGCATTGTGGTGCATTTTCTCGCAAATGTGTTATTTGACTGGTTTCTTGTTTTTCATCTTAGAATAAAGTGCTTTAGCTGTTTCCTTCTCAGAAGTCCACGTCTTGTAGGATTTTCCCTTTTCGCTGTCTCCCGTAATCGGTATGCCTGAGCCTTCTAACATCATAGTCGTGGGTGCATATTTTTTTGAGCAGTTCTGCTAGCAATAATGTGCCTACCCATTCATCAGGAATCTCGAACCCAATGTTCATTAATCGATTCGATGTGGATGTTATCTTGTTGACATACTCGTTCACGCTCTTGCAGTTATCCAGTCGAGTGGTTGTAAGCTCACAGAGTAATCTGGCCTTTATTGTAAGGCCAATATCTTTGAATGCGCTTTGTAACTTGTCTCAAATTTCTTTTGCTGTCATACCTTTGTCTGTGTGTGCGTAGTTCACTTAGTCAGTCACTCATATCAGCTTTGATCTTGCCTTCCGGTCCTTGTTTGGGTATTTTTGCTCAGTAGGTTCAAATGGTTCAAATGGCTCTGAGCACTATGGGACTTAACTTCTGAGATTATCAATCACTTAGAACTTAGAACTACTTAAACCTAACTAACCTAAGGACATCACGCACATCCATGCCCCAGGCAGGATTCGAACCTGCGACCGTAGCGGTCGCGCGGTTCCAGACTGTAGCGCCTAGAACCGCTCGGCCACTCCGGCCGTCTGCTCAATAGGCTTCAATGTACCATTCACAATATCATACAAATCGTCCGAGTGCACGTATGTTTCCACAGCAAATTTCCATGTAACGTAGTTCTCTCGACCACCAAGTGTCTTTATTTGCAGTATTTCTGCCACATTCATCATCACAATTACTTTTACTGGCAGTAAAAGCAATATTAACCTACGCCGCAATCGGCTCATACCGATAGCTTTCATTACACACTTCCAGGACTATTCCGACGATATTTCCTTCTGCATGTCAGAATACTTGCTGCGAACGTATTCATTGGTGCCTGGGCCCATAACCTTTTGGAACCAGCGCAACGAAATACGTAATTCTGAATACGAAAAATGCAGGAATAAGGCAAGTTGTATTTTAACATCCATAACATATAACAGTGCAGTTATGGTACATAGTTAAGGCAACACCACAGAGTATACAAAGCAGTCATAGAGATCTATTAGTTTTGCCACATACACATTGGCATACGAAATTATTGTTCATATATCCCCAGCAAAACTGAATACATTGTTTTACTACATTCCAAATAATTTTGATTGTAGCTGAACGTTATACATGGTGTATCGTAATAGCTATTACTAGTTTCTGAAATAATAGAGGGCATGATATTAAACATTTTTCTTAATAAAGCAATGTCCCGTAATGCATCTTTTTGAGCTTTCACTGGTACAAAGGGAGCTGTGGTTGTAATAAATTGTAAAACGAGTGTGAAATTTAGAGCATCATCTTAGTAAGGGCACATCACATAGGTGTGTTACTAGCTGTTTTTTTTCTGTGAAATTATTATTACAGAATACAATGAAAATTGCTAATATTTTCATAAATATTGCTTAAATTTTTAGCTAATCTGATTGAAAATGTTTGTGGGAATCGGAACCGTGAATGCAGAAAATGTGCTGGAGGCAGTAAATTTAACTTTCAGTGTATGAGGTTTTACTCCTTCTTGAAGTGATCTTCTTACTCATTTCAGACAGACCCTGCCTTTCACTAGACTTTTCCTGTGAAATGATTACTATTAAGTAGTAACAGGGGATGCTAGGTTCACAAACAGGATTTATTATCAGACCACACACCCAGGTGGAACCCCAAAGTTATCGATGACCACCTTATATGTTTTTATGACATGTGATTAGCTAAACAGCATTGTATCATCAGCTTGGGGGTTGCAATATACATCTACAGAACAGATTGCATGTTTGACCCTGTGCAAGACTGTTTATGTGTTTTAAACTCTAACAAACAGTATTTACAATGTGCTTCTCTGTACTCTCTACCAATCACAACCATGCGGTGTCAGCTAACAATTACCTTAAAGAACAGTTGCTGCATTGCTTTTAACAACATTCTCTTGTCTATTAAGGTAATAGGTATACATACAAGTTGATTGCTGTCTTTGACGCTTTCCCGGAAAAGAGAACTCTCTGCCTCTAAATTGACATGGATCTGCATTAAAGGATCATAGAAAGTAGATGGAGTAATCGGTTGAGAGGGGTTATAATGAGGTATGATTTAATAGTAGGCTGATGATGTATTCTAGAGAGAAGTAATTTATTACATATTTAACCACTTTTTCCGTTGTTCTCTCTGGGTGTATCATTTGTGCTGTATAACTTGTATTCGACTTGTGCGCTGCTGCATGGTCTGTGTGTGACTTAGGGCGCTATCTACCTGCTATCTAACAGTAAACCTCTCCATACTACAGTCAGCAGAGGACTTCCAATGCACGCGTGATGAATCACGTCCACCAACCGATGGAAAACCTTTTTCAGCACCCTACTCTAGACAAATAAAGATGTATGCAAAGTACTTCATTCCCCTGCCACAACGTTGAAATAAATCAAGTCTTCAATTTCATAACAGCATTGATTCCAAGTTAGTGACACGGTTTTGTGAGGTACTGCAATCCCTGCTATATACATTTGCTTGACAGATGCCATGTGTGGAAGAAACCGTTTTGTTCATGGAATTACAGCAGCAAGGCATGTAATTTCACATGTCAAACATCGCTGCTGTGCGTTTGTCTATTTTCTCATAAGATGATGTTTCAGGATTGATATGAATGTAGCATAATTTCAGAACCATAATCAGACGCGAATGGTGAGTGCTATATAACTCCAGAAAGCTATATAGTGCATGGATCACAAATAATCTATGGTATTTTCTTTCCTTTGGTGTAAAAGGTATAGTTTTATCATCTTAAAGTTCCTCACCAAAGTGTGTGGGATAGAAAACTTGAAGGGGGAATGTATATCGTGTGTTGGAAGTATATTTCCTGCATTGGAGTATTAATAGTGTTTCATTCTGTGCGACAGATATATCGGAAATCACACTAGATGAACATTAAAGTCTGTTAAACTGCAGAACTGTGCAGCTTCAGAAGTGTGTGTTTATGTTAAATGATCGTTTTTCTGTTCCCAGAACCTTCTTGGTATGGAATTCAAAAACTTTAACAGTTCTACAGAATTGATAGCGTAGGTGATTTTATGTAACATGTTTGTAACTCCTTTCGTTTGGAGGTCGATTATGCATAACTCATACATTTATTCTTCTTCTTAATCGTCTATTATATCACCATAATACTTTCAAATGTATCAGGATCGTATCTACTGTACACTAATAAGGAGTGCTAAACTCCTCAGCATGCATGCATCTGGAGATATCATGTGTAATTGGATGGGTGAAGTGAATAAGATCAGTTTAGATCAGCCTTTGCAGAATGGCAGGTACAATAATGGAACGAGAATACCGGGTTATATCACTAGTGTAGGTCAGTACAGGTTTATAACACGTTATACTCTTTAGCAAAATATGAAAAAGTATTGATTACGTGGCACTCCACTCGTTCTGTTCCTTCATGAGACATCGAATTTAATGGGTATAGTACCCTCCTACTTCTGATCAGTTCCAAACTAAATCAGGGACAACGTTGCAAGAAGGGTTGGTTAAACACAGTAGAAGAGTTATGAGACACATAGAGTAAAGCCACCTAGAGTTTCGCTCAGGGTCCTTAGCCTATAGGTTCAATGAAGGGGTAGCTTGTTTCGAAATAGAGGACAGAGTGTTAGATCTTTGGATCTATGACTTTATCCTACGAATGTGAGAATACTTTGTGACTCCCATCCCGATAGGGGGAGATGGCAAATCGTAATAAAATCTTACCGAATTTATAAAGTGTTTTGGCTAAGGAACGTAGTTTTTGCACTTCTTCTCTGCTGGTGGCTATTTTCTACACTAAGAAACGGTATTTGTGTCAGGTGATATAGGCAGTGTAACAGGGTTCGCAATATGTCTACATGTATATGACCCTCACAGAGTAGTGGAGGCAGTGGTTAGCAATAAAACAGAAATTGAGAACAGTGCTGCATTAGCTTTTAGCATCAAGAGGTCGACACGAAGGGACATTTTGTTGATGCGACAACTCGTCGAGAGTGGTGGTTTGGACCTCGAGTAATCGAGTAAAATGTGATTAAATTAGGGAAAACCTGCAAAATTACGAAAACTGATGGAAAATAAGTAAAACTGATTAAATACAATAAGAAAGTGGAGGGATGATGGTACATATATGCTCGCCTGGTTGTACGAGAGTCATTCCAGTCCTCCACCATGGGGACTGACAACTGATGGTGCATTGTACCCACGCTCTATGGGTTTAAGTCCTGCAGAATACCCCCTTGTTGCACATGTGTTATACATTATACGCCATAAAAATGAAAGACGCGGTGTTCAAAGATTTGGCAGCACCTAGGTCTCTGAAATAGTGATTGTATATCTGGCTGCAATATGCCCCACCAATATGAGATATCAATGCTCTTGGTCTCTTCGAAAATGGAATCGCGTGACATCTGCCACGCCATCACTATGGAACATGAGTTTAAATGTGGAGGTCGTCACCTTTGGAGAGCTGTTTGGGGATGCTTCCACAATGCTGCAAACTCTTCCAGTTTCCATATGTTGCAATGTCTTCCACGTTCTTGTCAATAAGGAGCACCCCCTCTGCCTTTGATTTCAACTATACTGTGTGTTGTGGGAGCAGCTTAACTTACGACATGCGACATTCCACCTTTCTGTGGGAGCCGATGAATCAAAATGTGTTAGTGCAGGTTCGGCGCTTGACACAGACATCAAAGTCGTGGCGGAGAAACAAAATCCTCGGCGGTGAACAAAGGTATAGTCATACAACTGCTTGGATGTGCTTCAGCAGAAAACAATGTATCAGGCTGTTTATAAAAGAATGACACAGGAACCCTCTCTTGTTACTGATAGTCTGTGGGATATGGTTCTCCTACAGTAAGGGCGACAAAACTTTACACGTATCTGTGAAAGCGACTTCGATCACTGGCCACCTGCTCCAGTGGACTAGTATGTATACATTTACTACAATAATCAAATCTGCTCTATGTCAACAGGCAGCCAGAATTTGTTTCCTACATATCAGAAGAGAGGGACCCGAAAATATCGTATCCAATTCTCTATCAGGTGATGTTGGTGAAGTTTTTATTGTTCATAGTTTTACTCGATTGGCTGTTATAAAAATAACGAGTAGATCGAGAGAATGAGAGAGACTGTGCTGTCAACGAAGTCTCTGACAGCATTACATTGTCATATTACGAACACAGTAATCATAGGAATACGATAAAGGAGATTAGGATATGTGCATGGGAATATTTATAGAATGTCATTTGATATCAATGAATTGTAGATGTTATGCTTCTGAATTTCTTTGTACAGCCCACGTATACTCTGCGTGGTCGTGAATTTCCGCCTGTATGTTAGTGTGCTATTTTCTCGTTGCGATAGCTCTCTACCTAGTCAGTGACGGGGGGACTCGACAGCCTCATAACTAACGGAACACAGCAGTCAAAACGTGATGGGAATTCGCGGGAATTATCAGGTGTCTGTGAATTGGTGGGGGACATCTGTTACTCGCAGAAACCATGTATATTCAAATAGACTGGAAGATTCATGAGAATTCGGTAGATGAGCGATACTCTGCTGGGTTGAGAGATGAGCTCTATAGTGATTCTTCTAAGTGTTGTGGGCAGACATATTACAGCCTCTCACATATGTCTCGCGAAGTAACAGAAGTGAGAAAATTAGGAGCTAATACGAAAGTTTTTGCCAAGAGACAGTCAGCAGCAGAAGTTCCATCTTTCGTTTTCTTGATAAATAAGAAACAGCATCCTTCTGTCAGGTTTGTGTGCTTATAAATGGATGGAATGACATCTTAATAGGTAGACTAAATTTACATTTACATCTATATGGTTACTTCACAAGCCATCATAGGGTGCGTGATGCAGGATACTTTGTACCACTACTAGTGATTCCCTTTCCTATTCCACTCGCAAATAGAGAGAGGGAAAAAGACTGCCTATATGCCTCCTTATGAGCGCTAATTTCTCGTATCTTATCTTCGTGGTCGTTATACGAAATGCATCCTTGTGGCAGTAGAACCATTCTGCAGTCAGCTTCAAATGTCGGTTCTCAATAATGTTCCTCGAAAAGAACACCATCTTCTCATTAAGGATTCCCATTTTAGCTAGCTAGGGAGTGTAATGCGACAGCTGGAAAACAATTACTCACTGTGCAAAGTGAGTCGCATGTCAGTATTTAATTAATTAGATGTGCCACTGGGTGGGGGAAAATTATGTCCAGTCATGAAAAGGATATAGGTTTACGTTTGCAGTTGATATTTCCAGAGCCACAGTCATCAGGAGGAGGTATTTCCGACACTTTGCTCATTGTCGTATGTCATCAGATTGGGGCTGCACTCATAATACTTAATTGTAATTACACTGATAAATGCGTGACTGTTTTCCTAGGATGACTCTGCCTGCCATATAGGTGCGTGGCAGAAGTAGCTGGTGACTGGAGCGAATGAACATCTCTGGCTTAAGACTGTCGCAAGTGGCAGGTACAAAGAAAATTTCCCAGTGGCAAGCCAGCCCTCTGAATAGTGAACTAGCCAGTATGCTGGTAGAGTGGCGACAGTGTGTGTTGTGTGAGAGATTCAATACGGCGAGTGTTTGCGATGGACAATTATTTCCCCTCATGTAAATTGATTCATTGATCCATGCTGATACTGTCTCCGGCCCCTGAGCATCTGGTACGGCAGGTGTGCGAATACCGGGAGATGAACATGCAGCTGCTGGCATGACCAGTGCGCGACAGTAGCCTATCGAAGTTTCCACGATCTCCGACATCTAGCTAAGACAACTATCACTACGGAATGGATCATGGCTTAAGTGTGTCACGTTTAGTGCTTCTCAGTGCACCACAGTGGACTCGGTCTTGCAGTGCTATTTGTTGTTGTCTCTGTCCTATCACGCAGTAGAAACCTCCTGCTCCTGCTCCTTCTGAATATAGTGGAGAGAAACAACTTAGGAATTCTACAGTGCTTAAAAAATCTAATCAAAGTATCAAATTCCTGATTGATCAATTTATTGTTTCCGATAATGGGACTGCGAGAATGCATCTGTCTAACACCTTCGCAAACTGTTTATGGACATGGCTCCGTTGAGCTGAAACTTTAAATTCCCACTTACCTCCATCATAATGGACTTCCTGCCAAACGACCTAACTGTGTCAGTATCCATCAATAGGAGGTATGAAAAACCTTTGGAAGTGGGAAGAGTATGGTTTGGAAACCGGCAGATGCCAACTCGAATCCCGAAATTTCCTGCCACATGTACCAGTCCTAGCATCCACGAATACAATGCAAGGGAAAACTGCCCACACACAAAGGATATCAATTTAATTAATTAGTCAATCAATCTGATAGGGTGAGGGAATATTTCCAAGACATCAACAGCCTTGCATTTTCTCAAGGGTTGGGGATTTACAAGGGATCTGCTGCTTTGTTCAGGAAAAAGGAAGGGTTAGTGTGGCACATGACGGACACTACCTACTTCTTCTCGAATGTCTTCATTCTGTCTGCCACAGGTTTCCATAGCAGCGGATTTGTGAGAACAAAGGTACATACCGGCTACCTGCATCATGTCTGCATGAGGGGACGGGAGGGAGGGGGAGCGGGATGGAAGGGAGGAGGGGTGGAGAGAACATCTTGGTCTGCAGATGTTTGCATACGTTGGTACACACAAACAGGGAGTAATCACTTGAGAAAGAGAGAGGGATAGAGGAAGAGAGAGAGGGAGAGAGAGAGGCAGGAAGTGAGTCTGGTGTCAAATTTCAGAGGGGTACCGCTACCTGATGCTTTCTTTGTGAAGGGTTAGAGCGGTCGAGCAGGAGCGGCAGCCTTGATCGGTGGCGTGCGCAGTGCAGTGCGATCGCCCATCAGTCAACGATGTGATCAGAAGTCTTCTTTCGCCAGATGTGTATAGCACAATTGTGACAGTATAATTGTGTGTGGTGAGTATTTCTTGGTGGCATTCCTTGCACAATCGGAATAAAAAAGCATCACAATTGTTTAAACAATTCCATACTACGTTGTCACTCACAAATTGTTTAAATAAGCAGTATTCCATACACTGCAGTTAATTTCTAGACAAATTATTTAAATAAACAAATAAACTGTATTCCTTACATAGCCTTGTGTCCCATAAATTGTTTAAATAAACAACATTCCACACATTGCCTTATCTACCAAAAATTGTTTAAATAATATTCCGTATACTGCAATCTATTACCCACCAAATAGCCAATCAATCAACATTTCCAGAAGGGGCAGTATCCACTAAGGAAAATTATCCGCCACAAAAGGTTATCGATTTAATTAACTGGTAATAAAACTCACAGAGTCGGAGGGTTCAATTCGACTAACTCAGGCCTGGAAGTGTGATGGTATCAATGACGGGGATGGGGAAGGGTTGGAGGTATCCCAGAGAGGTGAGGGAGGTGGAAAGGGAGGTGGAGGAGTGGGATGGTGTCTCAGAAGGACAGGATTATCCCCAGGGGTCATACATCAACTCCAAGGGGATCATAAATAAATTGCATAAGAATAGGTTTGCCCCTGAATGTATGCTTGACCCTGAATGTATGCAACCTGCAATGCAGGGTAGAATGAACATCTGTATACTTGCCTCTGAATGTATGCAGTCGGCAATGTGGGGTTAGAAGAAGTATCTGTATGCTTGCCTCTGAATGTATGTTCCCCCCTGCAGGTCCAGGGGTTAGAATAGGCCCGAGGTATTCCTGTCTCTCGTAACAGGAGGCTAAAAGGAGTCTCTCACTTTTTGGCCCTATGAGTTCAGGTCCCATTCTATGGTTTGATCTGTCACTTTTAAAATTCTGCGGAAATGCAGGCCATATGGGGAAGGGCAGCTTACATTGTGCACGAGTTACCCATAGTGCCCTTAGATTCGATCTCCTAAATCTCTTGCCATGGCTGTGCATCACCACCTGCAATTCAACTATTTGGCCAAGCACATTTTACAAGCTATTTCATCTTCTTCTGGTGTCTCCTGTCCTTTTTCACCCCATGCCAATATTGGATTTCTCTGCGGCCAATATCCAGCACAGTAGCCAGTCCACTATGGTGGGGTAGTCTTGTACCCATTTTGTGGTAGCCTCCTGACAACACAGGGATTGAACTGCTGATGCCTGAGCTATAAACTCCCCACGTATGCCAAGGAGTAGATGCCTGTCTTCCTGGGGCATGAGGACTCCCAGCAACGGCCATCATGCCAGTTGGCGTTTTCTGTGGCTGGGTGGCGCCTGTGGGGAGAGCCCCTGATCGGAGTGGGTGGCATCAGGGCGGATGGCCCGCAATGAAGCGGACTAGGTCATCTCTTGCTGGTGACCGTACGGCACCAGCAGTCTCTAAGAAGGGCAAGATCGAATACAATGCCGACAGGTATGACCCTAAATCGTTTCCCTTCCTCGCTACACCATGGGAGGAACGTAGGGCTACAGAACGGGAAGAGCCATATTCGCCTAGGTTTTTAGTCTGTAGCAGAACTGATTGGGACTCCTTTCTACCTACAAAGCCTTAATTTTTCGTTGAAAACTTTGACGATCAGTTTGGAAAAGTGACAGCGCTGTCCAAGATGCGAAACGGCGCAGTCTTGAGTCAGACAGTATCCCCAGCCCAACCCCGAGCGAGACTCGTCTGTGACAAGCTGGGTGATATTCCTGTTTCTGTCACTCCCCATAAAAGCATCAACATGGTCTAGGGGCTTATTTCGCATCGCGATCTCCTCGAGCAGTCTGACGACGAGTTCCGCTCCAATTTAGAACCGCACGGCGTTCATTTCATCAGGCACGTTTACAGGGGACCCAAAGACAACAGGGTTGCTACCAGTGCCTTCGTCTTTGCCATAGAGGATGATTCATTGCCTGAAAAGGTCAAGGTGATGGTTTACCACTGAGACGTTAAACCATGCGTCCCTCCCCCTATGCAGTGCTTTAAGTGCTGCAAGTTCGGGCACATGTCTTCCCGCTGCACTTCCAGCGCCACATGTCGAGACTGTGGACGTCCACTGCATACAGATACTCCATGTGCGCCTCATCCCACTTGCATCAACTGCGGAGAGCAGCACTCTCCCTGCTCGTCAGACTGCCCAGTGCTCCAAAAGGGGCGGAAAATCAAGGAGTACAAGACCCTGGACAGATTGACTTAAACAGAGGCTAAACGTAAATTTGAAAGATTACACCACATTCGGTTGACGTCGACATATGCTGCAGCTATGACGCCATCGCTGTCCCAAGTGCCAGTGGTTCCTCACTCAGTGCCACGAACAATGGGCTCTCCAGGCCACCAGAATACATGTGCTCCCTTGGCGGTAGTGTGCAGATCTTCCTCTGTTGCTCCCAAAGCACCTACTTCAGGAGCAAGGCCTCCCCCAAATGCAGGGGACATCAATCCCCTCCCCCTTGCCGGAGAAAAAACAGCCTCCTCCAGCTCCTCTCATGCAGAAGGGATCCCGTGGGGAACTCTCTCCCAAGGCCTCCACTAACGCCACGGTGGACACTCGCCAGTGGCTCGAGGAACCAAAAGCTGCTGGATGAAGAGCTTCACAGTCTTCCTCCATGCCTGAAGCTGCTTCGGAGAAATCTTCCCAGCACGCCCCAAAAAAGAAGCGAGAGAGCAAGAAAACTAAGAAGAAGTGTGCTAAGAAACAGGACCCTCTAGTGGCCCCAACACCACCACTCCCTATCAATTCTGCATCTGAGGATACAGTGGAGATCTTAGCGTCCCCTGCGGACCTGGATCTCACTGATGCCTCATCCACCACAGAAATAGCTACAAATACTCATCGGAGGCAGCAGGTGACCTGAGGCATAACCTGCCGCCTTCCTGGCCTCACAATAACGTCATCCCCCAGTGGATCTACAGCGTTTTTTTTCCACTACCTGGCTGACCTACAGCAACTCTTAAGCTTTACACCTGCTTTCTGCATTTCCATTCAGGAATTCTGGTTCCTGGCAATGCGGACCCTTGCCCTCCGCAGCTCTAAGGGATATCACAACAACTGTAGTGACTATAATAGTGCATCAGGTGGAGTTTGCGTCTATGTTCTGAATTCAGTATGTAGTGCACCTGTGCTGCTTCAGACACCTCTTCAAGCTGTGGCTGTCAGAATAAGGACGACACAGGACATAACTGTCTGCAAATATATCTTCCTCCAGATGGTACAGTATCCCTGAATGTATTGGCTGCACTGATTGATCAACTCCCTAAACCTTTCCTACTTTTTGGAGATTTTAACGCTCATAACCCCTTGTGGGGTGGCACTGTGCTTACTGGCCAAGGCAGAGATGTCGAAAATTTACTGTCTCAGTTCGACCTCTGTCTCTTAAATACAGGTGCCCCCACACATTTCAGTTTGGCACATGGCACATATTCGGCCATTGATCTCTCGGTTTGCAGTCCAAGCCTTCTCCCATCTATCTACTGGAGAGCACATGTCGACGTGTGTGGTAGTGACCATTTCCCCATCTTCCAGCCGGCCGCTGTGGCCGAGCGGTTCTAGGCGCTTCAGTCCGGAATCGCGCTGCTGCTATGGTCGCAGGCTCGAATCCTGCCTCGGGCATGGATGTGTGTGATGTCCTTAGGTTAGTTAGGTTTAAGTAGTTCTAAGTCTAGGGGACTGATGACCTCAGATGTTAAATTCCATAGTGCTTAGAGCCATTTTGAATCCCATCTTCCTGTCATTGCCCAGCGTCAAGCCCAAGGACGGCTGCCCAGATGGGCTTTAAAGAAGGCAGACAGGGACGATTTAACCTCTGCTGTCACAGCTGAATCTCCCCCACATGGTAACACCAATGTGGTGGTTGAGCAGGTAACTACAACGATCGTTTCTGCGGCGGAAACACGATCCCTCGTTCTTTGGGGTGCCCCCGGCGAAAGGCAGTCCCTTGGTGGTCGCCAGAAGTCGCTGAGGCAATTAAGGAGCGCGGCGAGCTCTACATTCGCATAAGTGGCACCCTTCCCTGGAACACCTCACAGCCTCTAATCAGTGCCATGCCTGCATTCGCCAGTTTATCAAAAGACGGAAACAGAGGTGTTGGGAGAGATACGTCTCGACCATTGAGTGCCATACATCACCTTCCCAAGTCTGGGCAAAGATCAAACGAGTTTTCGGGTACCAGACCCCAACAGGTGTTTCCAGTGTTAATATAAATGGTGCGTTATCTACCTACGCTTACGCGATTGCCGAGCACTTCTCTGAGCACTATGCTTGAGCCTCTGCGTCAGAAAATAATCCCCAGCCTTTCGCACTGTCAAATGGCGGATGGAAGGGAAAGTCCTATCGTTCACTGCACTCCACAGTGAATCCTATAACGCCCCATTTACAGAGTGGGAGCTCCTCAGTACCCTTGCACATTGCCCCAACACAGCTCCTGGGCCAGATCGGTTCCACAATCAGATGATTAAACGTCTCTCATCTGACTACAAACGACATCTCCTCGTCATCTTCAACCGTATCTGGTGCGGTGGCGTCTTTCCATCGCAATGGTGGGAGAGCACCATCATTCCAGTGCTCAAACCCGGCAAAAACCCGCTTGATGTGGATAGCTATTGGCCCATCAGCCTCACCAACGTTCTTTGTAAGCTGCTGGAATCTATGGTGTGTCGGCGGTTGGGTTGGGTCCTGGAGTCACGTGGCCTACCGTCTCCGTGCCAGGGCGGTTTCCGCCAGGGCACTCTACCACTGATAATCTTGTGTCCCTCGAGTCTGCCGTCCGAACAGCCTTTTCCAGACGCCAACACCTTGTTGCTGTTTTTTTTTTTTATAATTTGCAAAAAGCGTATCACACGACCTGGCGACATCATATCCTTGCCACATTATACGAGTGGGGTCTCCAAGGCTAGCTCCCGATTTTTATCCGGAATTTCCTGTCGCTTCGTACTTTCCATGTCCAAGTTGGTGCCTTCCATAGTTTTTCCCATATCCAGGAACATGGGGTCTCGCAGAGCTCTGTATTGAGCGTATCTCTATTTTTAGTGGCCATTAACAGTCCAGTAGCAGCAGTAGGGCCGTCCATCTCACCCTCTCTGTGTGTAGACGACTTCTGCATTTCGTACTGCTCCACCAGTACCGGTGTTTCTGAGCGGCGCCTACAGGGATCCATCCACAAGGCGCAGTCATGGACTCTAGCCCACGGTTTCGTTTTCGGCCGCAAAGTCGTGTGTTATGCACTTTAGTCGGTGTCGTTCATCCGGAACCAGAAGTTAACCGTAATGACGATCCCCTCACTGTAGTGGAGACATATCCATTTTTAGAACTGGTTTTCGGCACCCGATTGACTTGGCTTCCTCACCTTCGTCAGCTTAAGCGGAAGTGCAGGCAGCACCTCAGTGCCCTCCGCTGTCTGAGTAACACCAACTGGGTGCAGATCACTCTACACTGCTGCAGCTTTACAGAGCCCTGAGCGTTGCGTTTACTCGACCCAGTGCACCGCTGTGGCGTTCGACAAGCAACAGGAGCTTTTAGGACGAGTCCGGTGACCAGCGTCCTGGCGGAGGCTGGGGTCCATCCATTGCAGGTCAGGCAAGCGCAACTGCTCGCCAGTTACGTTTCACACGTTCGTTATTCTCCCGCACATCCGAATTACTGTCTCCTTTTCCCACCCGCGGTGGTTCATCTCCTGCATTGGCGGCCCAGGCCAGGGCTTACAATTACAGTTCGTGTCCAATCCCTTCTATCTGAACTGGAGTCCTTGCCCTTACCACCTATATTCGAGATCCATTCGCGTACACCTCCATGGTGTACACCTAGGTCACGGCTTCGCCTTGACCTTTCACATGCCCCAAAGGACTCAGTTCAGCCTGCGGCTCTTCGCTGTGATTTCCTCTCGGTTCTTGACATGTACCAAGGCCATGAAGTGGTTTACACCGATAGGTCGATGTCTGATGGTCACGTCAGCTTCACATATGTCCATGGAGGACATATTGAACAGCACTCTTTGCCTGATGGCTGCAGTGTTTCCACTGCAGAGCTGGTGGCTATATCTCGTGCTCTTGAGCACATCTGTTCTTGCCCTGGGGAGTCGTTTCTTCTGTGTACTGACTCCTTGAGCAGCCTACAAGCTATCGACCAGTGTTACCCTCGTCATCCTTTAGTAGCGACCATCCAGGAGTCCATCTAGGCCCTGGAATGGTACGGTCGTTCAGTGGTGTTTGTGTGGACCCCAGGACACGTCGAATTTCCAGGCAACGAACTTGCTGACAGGCTGGCCAAAGAGGCTACACGGAAACCTCTTATGAAGATCTGCTTTCCAATAACTGACCTGCATTCGTTTTTCAGCTTTGGGAGACGGAATGGCATAGTATCAGTATGCACAACAAACTGCGTGCCATTAAGGAGATTAAGCAGTCTCGCAGGGACTCTGTGGTTCTCTGCCAACTCCGCATAAGTCACACTTGGGTGACCCACGGCTACCTCCGGCGCCGTGAAGACCCGCCTCAGAGCCGTTGCGGCGCCCAGTTGACAGTGGCCCATATTCTGGTGCACTGTCCCTCTTAGACTGCCCTGTGACGAAATCTTCGTTTACCGGACTCATTACCGCTAATTTTATCTGACAACTCGTCATTGGCTAATTTAGTTTTACGTTTTATTTGTGAGGGTTGGTTTCATCATTTGATCTAAGTTTTAGTGCATGTCCTTTGTCCCTCTTCGTCCTCCACACTAGTGCTATTAGGGTGGAGGTTTTAATATGTTGCAGAGTGGCCGGCTTCTCCTTTTTATTCTCATGGTCAGTCAGCCATGGTAATCTGTTTTGTCGTTTTAATCTCTTCTACCTGTTTCTTGCGTTTCTGTGGTTTTCTTCTCCCCTTTTGTCCATTTAAGCATTTGTTGCCTTTCGGTAGTTCTTGTAATTTTTCCTTTCTCTCCGATTTGTGTTGTCAGTCTAGCTTGTTTTATTCTCACCCTTGTGGCCTGGTTTTATTCGGAACAAGGGACCGATGACCTAGCAGTTTGGTCCCTTCCCCCCTCTTTTAAACCAATCGTGAATCGTGAATGTATGCTATGAACATTACCCCAGCACAGGTGTTTACTGTGTAAAAGATGTTGCAACCACCTAATTATCTGTAAGTGAAATAGTCAAGAACGGAAACAGTGGAACCTTCGATATAAATAGAGCAAAAATAGTTAACTAATATGGAGATGTTATAGTTATGGCGACAAATGAAAGGGGGAATACCAAGTTAGATACCGCTAAAGACGAGGTGCAGTTGGAAGGCATTCAGTGCACTCTGCGAAAGGTTTCGTCTGGCATAGAAGACGTTAGCAACTAAACAAAAAAGGCATGTCCTTATTAAAGGATATGGTGACAGGAATGGAAGATTGCTGTAAATGTAAACAAATCTGTGAAACGTGTGGATTGGATACCTACCTGACTACCCTTTATGCCTAGCAAAAGAAGAAAAACAGATGTCTTGCAGTTAATTCATATGGATGTTTGTAGACTGATGAAGTGTAAATCTACAGGAGGAAACCATTATTTTGTTACGTTTATAGACGAATCTTCAAAATACAACCATGTTTATTTTTTAAATTCTAAAGATCAAGTGAATGATAATCTGATAAGGGAACAGAGTATACCAATGAAAATTTAAACTAACGTTTGAAGGACGTAGGAATTAGATTCCAGACCACGATCAGATACAGTCAAGCTCAGAACGGAGCTGCAGAGAGAGCAATAGGACTTTTGTTGAAAAAGCAAGAAGTATGTTAACTGATGCTGGGTTACCTAAATGTTTTTGGGCAAAGGGCAGTGTCGACAGCCATGTATTTGATCAATCCATCGCATACCAAAGCGGTAAAAAGACTGAATCTCCCATGAAGTGTTGACAGGGAAGATGTCAAATCTAAGCAACTGAAAAGTTTTTGGATGTGAGACTATGCTACAGATCCCGAAACAACTGAAGGGAAAATGGGACCCAAAGTCTACGGCATATATTTTTGTAGGCTATTGTGAAGACTGTAAGGGTTACTGACTCATGAATCCTACGAATAGGAAGATACTTACTAGTAGAGATGCAGCATTCCTTGGGAATAATAAAAATGGAATAAAAGAGAATCATGGAAAGAACAAAACCATTTCCTTAACGTCATCATGTTCAGGCAGTACTAATTCTGGAAAGGAAATAGAAAATAAAGAAGGGTAAGATGAAGATGGCAACAAACACATGGATACACTCAGGAAAAGATTAATTCCTAGAGGATAAAGAAGAGGAAGAAACTATTTTGAGACGTTCTTCACATGTACCTAGACCTAAAGAATACCCTAATTATGAAACGCATATAGCCGAATCTACAACAATTGAGGAGGCTATGAGTGGTCCGAATTCTCAACAATGGAGAGAAGCTATGGAAAGAGAATTAGTCATTTTACCGACATGAAACTTTCGAATGGGTTGAAATGTCAGAAGGGAAAAATCGTTACAAACACGATGGGTGTTTAGTGTACAAAATCCTAAGAGTGCAACACTAAAATATAAAGCACGACTTCTAGTCAAGGGATTGACACAAAAAGAAGGGAGAGACTACAGAGAAATGTTTTCGCCAGCAGTAAAATATGTATCATTTACGTATCCATTAGCTCTGGAAACAAAAGAATATTTACTGCTTTACCAAATGGATGTGAAGACAGCTTACTTAAATCACAAAGTAGATGAATAAATATATGTGAACCCACAGAAGACGCTGGAGAAACTCGCCTAGAAAAAGGGAAGATTTGGCGATAGAAGAAAAATATCGATGGATTGAAACAGTGTGGCCGTTGTTGGAACAGATGTCTGCTTGAAACCATGCTAAAGATGGGTATGAAACAATCTAAGATGGATCCTGGTCTCAATTCTAAAAGACGTAATGAAGAGGTCACAGTAATAGCTGTATGGGTTGATGATTTCTTTGTTCTAACTAAAGACAATTAAAAATCAAGTTTAATATGCATGACTAGTGAAAGATAAAGCAATACTTGATGTGAAGATTTTTAAAAATAAGAAGACAGACAAGTTATATGTATACCGAACGTCACAAACAAAGAAAATTTTGAAAGAGTTTGGCATGAGTGAGTGAAAATCCATTTCTACTCCGGTGGAACCAGGAACCATGTTTATGACCAATGAAGAAGATGTAGAGTGTAATGAAAATTCACCATATTTAGAGGCAGTAGAGAGCTTTTTGCATTTTGCACAAACATCAATGTTTGATAACTGCTTTCACCGCAAATGTTGTAAACAGATTCTGCAAAAGTCCAAGAGAGAAACACTGGAGAACTGTTTAGTTAACTAAAGGGAATAACAAACTATAAATTAAGATATCGTAAAAAGAGAATTCAAAAACTCAAGGGCTACAGTGATGCAGACTGGGAAAAAGAGTCAGAGAGCAGATAATCCATTGCTGGTTGTTATTTTAGATTAATGGTGGGACTTTTCTCTGGTCCTGTAAAATATGAATAACATTAAACATACATGACGTAAAACTGTCAGATTCATTCCTTCAAGTTTTTTTAATGGAGACCATAACAGCTTTTCTATGAATGTACGATACATAGTTCATGCAGGCAACCGATGTGTACTTCACTAAGCCTACCTTCATTTTACAGTAATCTTGAATGAACTGTGACAGAAGCCTGAACTACAAGAGACTGACATATTAGAACATGTATTGAAATTATGAAATAATGGTATGTGATGTATAAGCGATATACTTTATGCCATGAGTTGCAAATTTTTAACGTATCACTGGACCAGATACTTCTTGTATTTTTTAGCATTGATAATGCCTAGTCACTAACCGAAATCTAGATTTGCTTTAATAAAGCCTGAAAGGAAAGGCAAGGACAATTAATTGCTGCGCTCCATCATTTTGAAAATCTTAAATACATATTCTGAATTCATGTATCTTATTTCATTCCTGGCTTCATCATGAAGTGATTTCCTGTGATTTCCTCTTCTTAGTGCAACAAATGCTTATTTACCCGACCTAAAATAGATTCCATTCCAAAGGGTTTTGCTCCATTTTGCAGTCAGCGAATGACAACACAGGTTAAAATCAACAAACGAAAACATTCTGATACAAGTGGCATATTGTGTAGAGTGTAGACAGTTCTGGTTCATATGGTTTACATATGGGTGAAATGTGTAGCGTTCTGCAATGTTTGTGGGAAGACTTCATCCAAAGTGATAACTTTGCATTTGGTGTGGTGATAGCAAAGAAGAGAAAAAACAGTGTTATATTTGTGATGGCTCTCAAAACACATATGAAATAACATGGGCCTACATAAGGACAGTAAGGAAAGTATTCAGTATAGGTTGTGCATGTTTGTCCAAAACTTATGTATTAGTTTCTTTAAGAACATGCTTACCATGTATACTGTTCCTTCGTTAAGCTGTAGTGCACAATGCACGAAGATTAATATGAAGAATATATTAATTGCTTTGCTTTTTAAAAATGCTTACCACATATCCTGTTTCCTTTTTAAAATGTCGTGCACAAAGTGTGAAGCTTACACATGCTCGAAATGGCAGAAATCAAGATGCCATTTGAAAAATTTACTCAACGGTGAGAAAACTGTAGTTTGTCTGTGGCAGGTAAGAAAACACATTTACAGGATATTTTGTTGTATTTGTATTGGTTTGTACCTTTGAAGTAGTAAATTGCAAAGTTAGGCTATGTTATAAATCAGTCCTTTAGTCATGTCACATTCACAGACTTATAACCAAATTGCCACCTATCAACCTAACTTAGATCTGAGAGTGTACTACAGACCACTCTGACACTCTGCCAACATTTCACATGGTAATGAGGGAGCACTATCACACTCTAGCCATATTTTACAAAATAAAAGAAAGGCAAGAACAGTATTTCTAAATGTTTCTCTCACTGCATGTGGCTTATTTCACTGCTTACAATTTTTGGTGTTGTAAACGTTTCTTTGTTTCCCTTTTGTGAGCCACAGTGATGCGGACAGTGAACCGCCCCCTCCTCCCCCCCCCCCCCCCCCATGCCAAAAAGGAAAAAAAAATTGATGCAGGAGTAGTTGTTAGGCTGAAGAACCAAAATCCATAAAAATGAAGTTGGGGCTAAATGCTGTCCTGAAAAGGCAAACATGTGGAAACAGTAGTACCACAATGATGATGTTGACCTAAAAGTATTGTGTTCAAAGATTTGGAGACAGTATGCTCTTGCAACATTATGGTCCCCAACACCACAACACCTAGACCACCAAAATAATCGTGTTCTGCATTGTTCCTGGGTGCATTATATGTGAGCTCATGTTGGGAGAACAGGATAGTTTTGGTAGTCCAGTTGTGACACTCTACTCTTTCCCGATGTTTGGTTTTTCAGGGGCCCATTTGGCCTAGACTTCATTTTTATGGATGGCAATGCATGTCCACATCGAAAATCATAGATGAAACTTGGAACACGAGGATATTCAGCGAATGGATTGGCCTGCCTGTTCTCCCAGCTTAAATCCCATTGAGAATGTTTGGGAGATATGCTGCAGCATGGCCACATACAGCAATGAAAATCCAACTGTTTCAACCAACCTGGTGGAGGAATGGAACACCCTACCACAAGAACTCCTCACCATCTTGTGACCAATGTGGAACATGTCATAGAGCACGCATTGCCATCCGAGGCGATCACACACACCCTATTAAGAACTGTGTCCCACCTTGTGTAACGTTCAGGGTATAGTCATAAATCAAAGTGACTTTGGGGTAAGTATTTTCTTTGAATGAAAGCATCATTTCTATTTATGACACAGTATATTTCTTTTGGTTACCTTCTGTACTGTATTCAAGTGGTTATTTCTGTGCATGGGTTCACTGAGCTGTGTTAATCAACAGTGACACATCATGCGAAAGTTATTTTTGTCATTGTTTTTTACACCAGTGTAGTTTGAAAGTATGTGTCTATGAATGTTACAGGAACCTGTTGTTTACTGTGGCAAGAAACTAATATATGTTGTAAGATCTGTTGCATGTACATCATGAGCACCATCACAAGATCCTGAAGAGTATGGAGACCCATGTTCCTGTTACCATCTCCAGGCTGTCAACAGCTTGTTGCTGTTACTAACCTACTGCTGTTGTCAATCTACTGTAACTGTAGTCCTACTATAGCTGTTAACCTGAAGATGTCCTGCAGACATTTTATTGCATCGTAAGTCGGGTGCAAGAAAGATTCTAGAAGTCGAATTGCTTTCAATTTTTTAAAGGGGACATTTTCTCAGCAACATGTGGATGAATGCCAGGGCGAAGTAGTGTAAAGATTTGTTCCTCTCACTCCAACAAAAGCCAACTTACAAGGTATTCCGAGCATTCTCCAAGAAAAATAGCTTAGATCAAAATTTGTATTAATTTAAAGTTTGCAGTACATCTACATGTTTTGTATAACTGAAACCAAAGTTGCTCAGATGCTATTTGAAACACGGTTGAAATATTAATGTAATTTTAAAAAACTGACCAGTATTTTATGTTGGAATTGCTCCCTGCATCAAACGATAGGTGATTACTTGTTAGAAACATTGTTAATATTCCAACTATCATGTTTCACATTTTAATAATGCAGTTAGTAGAAGCAAGGCAGTGTCTCATTTAGAAATAAAGTAATAATTGTATTTATGAAAATTTGAAATGAAAAAATGTTGGTACCTTTGGACAGAGTCTGGGATTCATCTGTCTTATTACAATGGATATTGTAATGTAATTGTTGTACGTACAATTATTGGTACAATAAATGTGATCAGTCTGGTAAAGAGTGTGAAAGTCAATTTTTGTTTGATAAATAAGCTTTGAAACTGTTGGTCAACTGTTCTATTTGTGCTAAATAAACGTTATGCATCTCCTTACTTCATTCAGATATAGAGAGATGATCATCCTACAGGTAAAAATCAACAGTGGTGCCTTGCTGAGAGTTGACCTGAGTGTTGTATTAAACAAGGGGAATAATATTCTGCTGATAACATATATCCAGCGAAAATATTTTGCAACAAAGAAGGATCAATTTGTAATAGCGAATGGCGTTTATCAGTCATCATATGCTTGCAGTATATTGAAATACAAATGTAATAATGTCATCAAGCCCTAATAAAGTATTAGTGACGCCTCAAAGCTGTTGCTTAAAGTATTGTGTTGCACTATAGAATAACTTTACGAAAGATACATGCATACACTTGAGAAACCCAACTACTATTCTTATTGACATAATATGCTTTACGAATTTCCATATCAAAAAGTTGGAGATGAGGTCAGGGAAATGCACGTGGGGAACTTGACATCTAGTTCTATTTACTCACCAATTGAAAGCAAAACAATATTTGAATTTGGGTCTGTGACTGAACAAACATCTTGCATGAAATATCTACAAGTAGGATCATATTGTCATTTAGGATGGGAAAAACATGAACTATTTAATAAAAGGATTAATAAATATTGTTACATATAAGGAATGTTTCAGAACTGCTGACTAATTTGAATGTCAGTAAGTGCTTGTTCCATACAAGCATAATACTAGTTGAGAAACTGTGTACTGAAAATATTGTCTTTAAAAAGGGCTGTAACTTCAGAACTTGATTGTACAGTGAAGAGTCAATGAAACTGGTACGCCTGCCCAACATCGTGTAGGGCCCCACTGTGAGCACACAGCAGAGGTGCAACATGATATGTCATGGACTCAACTAATGTCTGAAGTAGTGCTTGAGGGGATTGACACCATGATTCCTGCAGAGCTGTCCATAAATCGGTAAGAGTATGAGGGGGTAGAGATCTCTTCTGAACAGCACTTTGCAAGGTATCCCAGATATTCCCAATAATGTTCATGCCTAGAGTGTCAAGTAGCCAGCAAACGTGTTTAAACTCAGAAGAGTATTCCTAGAGCCATTGTGTAGCAATTCTGGACATGTCGGATGTTGCATTGTCCTGCAGGAATTGCACAAGTCCGTCAGAATGAACAATGGACATGAATCGATGCAGGTGATCTGACAGGGTGCTTTTGTATGTGTCACCTGTCAGAGTCGTATTAACAGGTATCAGGGGTCCCACATCACTCCAACTGCACTTGCCCCACACCATTACAGAGCCGCTACCAGCTTGAATAGTGCCCTGCTGACATTCAGCGTCTGTGGATTCATGAGGTTGCCTCCATACCCGTACACGTCCTTCTGTTTGATACAATTTGAAACGAGACTCGTCCGACCAGGTAACATGTTACCAGTTATCAACAGTCTAACGTCAGTGCTGATGGGCCCAGGTGAGGTGTAAAGGCTTGTGTCACGCAGTCATCAAGGATACATGAGTGGGCCTTCACCTCCGAAAGCCCATATCGATGATGTTTCGTTGAATGGTTCGCACGTTGGCAGTTGCTAATGGCCCAGTATTGAAATCTGCAGCAACTTGCGAAAGGGTTGCACTTCAGTCGCGTTGAATGATTCTCTTCAGTCGTCGTTAGTCCTGTTCTTGCAAAATTCTTTTCCAGTCGCAGAAATGTCGGAGATTTTGTATTTTACCGAATTCCTGACATTCACAGTACACTCGTGAAATGGTCGTATGGGAAAATCCCCACTTCATCGCCACCTCGAAGATGCTGCGTCCCATCGCTCATGTGTCAACTATAACACCACGTTTTAAATCTTGATAACCTGCTATTGTAGCAGCAGTAACCGATCTAACACCTGTGCCAGGCACTTGTCTGCCGACCGCAGCGCCATATTCTGCCTGTTTATCTATCTCTGTGTTTGAATGTGCATGCCTATATCAGTTTCTTTGGCACTTCAGCGTATATGCCATTGTGGTACTGTGTTATGGGAGAGTGAGGCTTTCTAATTGCACAGAAACATTTTGATGTGCAATCAAACATGTTTATCAGTGTTTCTTGGTGGTAATAAATATGAAAAAAGCCATGTTACTTGGAAATTGTGTAGTGTACATCATGTGTACAATTCCTATAAATTAGTTTACAGTTGTCGTCAGATACTTTGATCATCATGAGTCCAGGGACTTAACACATAATACAGGTAGGCCGTGTCACAATGAATCACAATGTAATCATAATGTGAGCACTAGGGGGCAGTTTGGTCAACTTCATGATCACATTGATTCCTATTTGGAAAAACAATCATTGGGGGTAAGATAAACTTAGGAATGCAGTGTGAAAGGAGCAACATGTAAGCACAACTCTGAACCATCCAAACAAATTTCTACTACATTTTGAACATGAGAAACTGATCATTCTTTACCGCACTATGTTTTCATTGGATATATGCATAAATAGTTTCTTTAGTGGGCTTTGTTCACATATTACACTTCTAAGCTTCCATATTACAGGCTCACTCAAGAGAACAAAAAATTTACTAATCCTGAGCTAATAACGAGCATCAAAACAGATACAGGGATTAGTGAACACAGGGTTGTCATGTTTGTTGTTGTTGTTGTTGTTATGGTCTTCAGTCCTGAGGCTGGTTTGATGCAGCTCTCCATGCTACTCTATACTGTGCGAGCTTCTTCATCTCCCAGAACCTACTGCTACCTACATCCTTCTGAATCTACTTAGTGTATTCATTTCTTGGTCTCCCTCTACGATTTTTACCCTCCACGCTGCCCTCCAATGCTAAATTGGTGATCCCTTGATGCCTCAGAACATGTCATACCAACTGATCCCTTCTTCTAGCCAAGTTGTGGCACAAACTCCTCTTCTCCCCAGTTCTATTCAATACCCCCTTATTAGTTATGTGATCTACCCAACTAATCTTCAGCATTCTTCTGTAGCACCATATTTCAAAAGCTTCTATTCTCTTCTTGTCCAAACTATTTATTGTCCATGTTTCACTTCCATACATGGATGGCTACACTCCATAGAAATTCTTTCAGAAACGGCTTCCTGACACTTAAATCTATACTCAATATTAACAAATTTCTCTTCTTCAGAAACGCTTTCCTTGCCGTTGCCAGTCTACATTTTATATCCTCTCTACTTCGACCATCATCAGTTATTTTGCTCCCCAAATAGCAAAACTCATTTTAAGCTTCTCATTTCCTAATTTAATACCCTCAGCATCACCAGATTTAATTCGACTACATTCCATTATCCTACTTTTGCTTTTGTTGATGTTCATCTTATATCCTCCTTTCAAGACACTGTCCATTCCGTTCAACTGCTCTTCCATGTCCTTTGCTGTCTCAGACAGAATTACAATGTCATCGGTGAATCTAAAAGTTTTTATTTATTCTCCATGGATTTTAATACCTACTCCAAATTTTTCTTTTGTTTCCTTTACTGCTTGCTCAATATACAGATTGAATAACACCAGGAAGAGGCTACAACCCTGTCTCACTCCCTTCTCAACCACTGCTTCCCTTTCATGTCCTCGACTCTTATAACTGCCATCTGGTTTGTGTACAAATTGTAAATAACCTTTCGCTCCCTGTATTTTACCCCTGCCACCTTTTGAATTTGAAAGAGAGTATTCCAGTCAACATTGTCAAGAGCTTTCTCTAAGTCTACAAATGCTAGAAACGTAGGTTTGCCTTTCCTTAATCTTTCTTCTAAGATAAGTCGTAGGGTCAGTATTGCCTCACGTGTTCCAATATTTCTACGGAATTCAAACTGATCTTTCCCGAGGTCAGCTTCTACCAGTTTTTCCATTCATCTGTAAAGAATTTGTGTTAGTATTTTGCAGCCGTGACTTATTAAACTGATAGATCGGTAATTTTCACGTCTGTCAACAACTGCTTTCTTTGGGATTGGAATTATTATATTCTTCTTGAAGTCTGAGAGTATTTCGCCTGTCTCATACATCTTGCTCACTAGATGGTAGAGTTTTGTAAGGACTGGCTCTCCCAAGGCTGTCTGTAGTTCTAATGGAATGTTGTCTACTCCCAGGACCTTGTTTCGACTCAGGTCTTTCAGTGCTCTGTCAAACACTTCATGCAGTATCATATCTCCCATTTCATCTTCATCTACATCCTCTTCCATTTCCATTATATTGTCCTCAAGTACATCACCCTTGTATAGACCCTCTATATACTCCTTCTACCTTTCTGCTTTCCCTTCTTTGCTTAGAACTGGGTTTCCATCTGAGCTCTTGATATTCATACAAGTGGTTCTGTTTTAGCCATCTCAGATCAGGACAGCTTATCGGCAGAGCTTAGCCATCTCCGCTCTGTGTTTGCCCAGAACGGGTACTCCGAGAAGCAGATCCGGAATGCATTTCGACCAGCACACTCCAAACCTCAAGAACAGCCTGAAGAAGCAGAGAACACGGGGCTGGTTTTTCTACCATATGTTGGTGGCACGTCTTTTAAGATGGGCAGAATTTTCAAGAAATACCAGATTAAATGTGTTTTCCAGCCTACAGCACAAGTGCAATCAGTGCTGGGCTCTGTTAAAGAGAACCTTGGCCTGAGGCAACAAGGAATATATAAAATCCTGTGCCACTATGGGAAGTCATATTGGCCAGACGTGTTGTACGGTTAAAGACATATGCAACGAACATAAACAATGTCACACAAGGATGGGTCAGCCAGAGAAATCTGTGGTTGCTGAACACTGCCTTGACACGGGACATGGCATGAACTATGAAGAAAAGATCCTCTCGTATGCTTCCACATACTGCGACTCCATCATCAAAGAGGCGGTCGAAATATGTATAAGCAATGACCTAATAAATAGAGACATGAGGTTTCACCTGAGCAAAGTCTGGGAGCCAGCCTTGGCGGCACTAAGGAGTCAACGCAGTTGGGAAACCTTAGCGCAGATACTTAAATCGCGTGCCAACACCTCACGTGCGTGAACGGGGTCCGTCGCTCCTGGCCGCATTCTTCTGCACCGCGGCACGATTCTGCAGACCGTGACCCACTTCTCCAGCAGAGGGCTCTGGTATTCGACGCTGTCTACGATTGGTCTCCGATGATGTTATGCCCCCGCTGGCGCCTGCGCTGTTCTAGAAAGCCAACATGTAAATTGGCGAGTTTCTCAGCGACGCGACAGTAGTACCTGAAGATGGTGGGCAGTTGTCTCGCTTAAATATTGTGTGGTTTTTACAATATTATCCAGCCTAATTCCTGGGAACTTATCAATACAGTACACTTGTTTGCCCACTGCTTGAATACTGCTCACCGGTGTGGGATCCGTACCATATAGGGTTGATAGAAGAGATAGAAAAGATCCAACGGAGGGCAACGCGCTTCGTTACAGGACAATTTAGTAATCGCAAAAGCGTTATGGAGATGATAGATAAACCCCAGTGGAAGACTCTGCAAAAGAGACGCTCAGTAGCTCAGTACAGGCTTTTGTTGAAGTTTCGAGAACATACCTTCACCGAGGAGTCAAGCAGTACATTGCATCCTCCTACATATATCTCGCGAAGAGACCATGAGGATAGAATCAGAGAGATTAGAGCCCACACAGAGGCATACCAACAATCTTTCTTTCCAAGAACAATACGAGACTGGAATAGAAGGGAGAACTGATAGAGGTACTCAAGGTATCCTCCGCCACACACTGTCAGGTGGCTTGTGGAGTATGGATGTAGATGTAGCAGAAAAGGAGAGAAATAAAAAGAGTGGGCGTGGTGGTGAAATGATGGCTGTGTAGTGCTGGACTGGGAACAGGGAAGGGGCTGGATAGGTGAGGACAGTGACTAACGAAGGTTGAGGCCAGGAGGGTTATGGGAACATAGGATTTATTGCAGGGAAAGTTTCCACTGCGCAATTCAGCAAAGGGGTTGTGTAAGGGTGGAACCTACACAATATACCCATCCATCCTTACACAACCCTTGCTCCCAATCCCTTACCTCATAGCTCATACCCCTATAATAGACCTAGATGCAAGACCTGACCCTACTTCCTCCCACCACCACCTACTCCAGTCCGGTCGCTAACATCACCTACCCCATCAAAGGCAGGATTACCTGTGTAATCAGTCATGTGGTCTGCAAGCTAAGCTGCAACCACTGTGCTGCACACTATGTAGCATGACAACCAACAAGATGTCTGTCTGCGTGAGTGCTCACTGACAAACTGTGGCCAAGAAACAAGTGGACCACCCTCTTGCCGAACATGCTGCCAAACATGATATCCTTCATTTCAATGACTGCTTCACAGCCTGTGTATATAGATCCTTCCCACCAACACCAGCTTTTCTGAGTTGCACAGGTGAGAACTTTCCCTGCAATACATCCTACATTCCCGTAACCCTCCTGGCCTCAGACTTTGTTAGTCACTGTTCTCACCCATCCAACCCCTTCCCTGTTCTCATTCCAGCATTACACAGCCATCATTTCACCACCACACCCAGTCTTTTTATTTCTCTCCTTTTCTGCTCCTCCCCCCTCCCAACATCTCCCCTGCCCTCAGTGTAATCTGCACCACTTCACTGTCTGCCATGCCCACCATACTATCCCTCCCCCTTCCCCTCCCTGCTCCAGTGTCTCCTCGTTACCCCCACCCAGTTGCCAGTCCCATCATGCACTGGTTCTTCTGCACGCAGTGTGGTTTCAGTTGCCTGAGACTGCAGTAGTGTAATTGTGAGAGTCTTTTCGTTGTGCCTATATGCGACTCAGCATCTCTGCTATGTGGTAAGTAGCAACTTTCCTTCTCATAATATTGTTACATTTCATCCCGGATTTTCCACTGTTTTGTTAAAGTTATGTTGTTAGGTAGTTCTCATGCCAGATGTGTTGGCCAACTTCTGCAGGATGAACTAGAACATGAATACCAGGTCACAATTATTATTATACCTAATGCTGGTCTGGAGCATGTGACAGAGTATTTAGGATCACTCTGCAAAGACTTCACCAAAGAATACACAGTAGTTATAGAGTTTGGGCCAGATAATAGCATTGTCAGAGATCCTGGTACAATATAGTGTGACCCGGCAAAGACTGCACCAGCATCATGACATACCAATGTTGAGTTTGTATCTGCTCTTAGATGCCATACCCATCCTTATTTGAGCTCTTGAGCCAGGAGAGTTAATTTGGTGTTGGAACAGCTGCTTATGTTGGGTGCAGAGTTACATATTGGTGAGGTTCCTGTTGATTCTCTCAATAGATGGGATTATACTAGGCGTGGCCTTCGTCTCAACAGGAAAGGGAATGGTAAACTCATTGGGCTAGCAGCAGAAAATTTAAGGAAGGGCAGGAACTGCCATGAGTAGTAAAATACCAGTGGCTACAGGATTCAGAAAAGCACCTTTTTTAGGTTAGGGATGACAGAAAGAAACCAAGTTTTAAGAGAGGTTAAGATTGAAACAAACCCCCAGTTTGAGAAAAAAACCAAACAACATAATTCTGACACATTGCATCAGCATGAACAACTGTCAGTCAAAACTTTTCAGCAATCAGCAGAACTCTTACTTCCATCCTATTTTAAACCAAAGTCTACAAAGATATCGTGAATTGCTCAAGGAATAAAGATATCACGTAAAACAAAAAGGGAATTGTATCTGTCAGTCAGAAACAACTCTGATGTTGTTGCTTTAGCACATTACAAGACATACTGCAAAACATTAAAGACAGTAATATGGACATCAAAGCAAATACATTAGCAGAAGAAGATAGTCACATCAGATAACAAAATAAAGGCATTATGGGATATAGTGAAGGAGGAGACTGGTACTTCCAGACATGGAAAGGGGAAAATAGCATTAAGAGTAAACAATATATTACTAACAGATGTGTGCAGTGTTGCAAAACTTTTTAACAAACATTTCATAGCTGTTACTGAAAAGATGGGGATATCAGGTGTAGTAGATGCTGCCATGGCGTACCTCAGATCAGACAGTACACATAACTTCACTAACATGATTATGACCCTCACTACTCAAGCAGAAGTATATAATATCCGTAATAAAATCTTTAAAATCAAAAAATTCTAGTGGTTATGATAAAATATCAGCTAAGTTTATTGAAGATTATGCTTCTGAGTTTAGTATCATAACATATTAAGCTATCTGTGAAACCAGTTGTTGATCAGTGAAATATTTCCTGCATCAGTGAAATATTTCCTGAATGGTTGAAATATGCTGAAGTTATGCCATTGTTTAAGAAAGGAGTTAAAGAAATACCATCATATTTCTGTCCAATTTCAATTTTGCCAGCCTTCCAGAAAATTTTGGTTCAGTTCCTCTGACTCTGACAGGAAATAAACAGTACCATTAGAAAAGAGACATGAATTAAGCTATCAAGTGTCATCCAACTGGGAACTAATTACATACGGCATCCCACAAGGTTCCATCACAGTCCTCTTGCTTTTTCTTGTGTACATCAATGACCTTTCATCAATAACATTACCAGATGCCATGTCTGTTTTATGTGCAGATGATACAAACATTGCAATAAATAGGAGATCAGGTATAGACTTAAAAAGATTGATTAATGAAAGTTTCATCAACATTAATAAATGTGTTCTAGCCTATTCTTTGTCACTAAACTTCGAAAAGACACACTACGTGCAGTTCAGAACTTGTAAGATGTTTGCCATCAGTACATGCCCAAAATTTGATAACAAGCAGATCGAAGAAGATGTGGATAGTGTTAAATTATTAGTATTACAGCTTGATAATATATTCAACAGGGAGAAACACATCACAGAATTGCTGAAGCACCTATACATAGGTCATATAAAAATGAAAAAGCTGACATACTGTGCTTACTTTCATCCCTTAATGTCATACAGGACTATTTTTTTAGGTAACTCATCAAGCCAAGCTAAAGTCTTCCATGTACAAAAATGTGTAATAAGAATTATTTGTGGTGTGAACTCAAGAACATCCTGCAGAGACCTGTTTGGGGAGCAAGCTTCCATATATATTAATGAAATTTATAATTAAAAATATATCTCTTTTTCAAACCAACAGCTCAGCTCATGAAATCAATCCTACAAATAAGAATAGCCTTCAGAAAGATTTAAAGTCGCTTACCTTTGTCTAAAAAGATGTGCATTATTCAGGGAACACACTTTTTAAATGATTCTCCAGCAGCCAAAGAGTTAAACTACCAATCAAGTTCAGTTTACAAGAGGAGCCTAAAGGATTTACTGGTATCTACTCCATTGATGGATTTCTTTGTAGAAACAACTGTTTTGTGTGTAATGTAACTGTTAGTACAATCAGACTTCTGTACAAATTCAGTGCAGTAATGCGGTCATTTTAAATAAGTACTGTCAAATGATTCTCATGTTCAGTGTTTATTACCTCATAGATGAAAATGTGTTTAAAAATGTTTTGACTCATTCCACATCCATGACAATGATTCAATTTTGGATCTGTGGAAGGTGCATTAGCATACTCTTATTTGTTTTTCATTGTAAATATTAATTGTGTATTCTTGTTCTTCTGATATGTTCTACATCCTGGAGGATCTCCTTGCTATGGATCAATTGGAATGAAAAGTACATCTAATGTAATCTAATTCACATCACTACTGTTATCTCAATGTTCTTTTCAAATCTGTAGTCATGTATTCCTCCTTGTTTCTTTCCATGGGACAGTTACTCATTTGGGCAGTTCCAGTTGCTCTTACCGTCATTTCCATTTCATCAAACAGAAACTCTGAAAAAGTTGTCCAAATAGATTTTGTGAAGTTCAGAAGATTGCGGAACAGAAATCATAAGCTGATCTGCCAAGTCCCAAAACTGAATCATCATTTAATCCTTTGATTTACCTTCATAGACTGACATAAGATAAAAGTAAACACTTTGGGAACACCATATGACCCACTGTTTGAATCTGAATCTCAGTGATTTCCCACAAACAATTTGTTTTAGATAATGATGTCTGTAACATTGAACTAGTTGCACATCAGTGCCCAAGCTATACAAAAAACTTGGAATTTCATGAAATTCTTATTTCAGTTGGGATTCTGTTTAGATGTGTGTTATCATGAAAGTGACAGTGGCTCTTGATTTCCAGATACCTCTTGCAGTTCATACACTGCTGTATGCATCTTATATCAAAGTCCTTATCTTGATTCCAATACACTCTTACGCTGGGAGATAATGGTATCCAGTGAAGAGGAGTATATTTAAGAACTTTTTATGCAGTCATTGGATAATTCAAAGCTTGGATTATTCTTCCATGTAGCATATTGGACACTTTCACAAGCAACCAAGTTCAGTGCTCATTCCCCAAAAAATGCTTCAAAGAACTCAACTGCAGACTTTCCTTTTAGCTATGTTACCAAACTGCATTTGTGCTATTCAATTTCTGTTAGATTGGGGTAGGTTTTACTATGAGCTACATCTTCTGTTGTCCATTAGAAGTGATACTAGCTTTCAATTTCGTCTCGCGAGGGCTTACACTTTCCTTGTCCTTCCTTTCTTCATTATTGTGAACTTCCATGGTACCTAACACATCAGCCTGAAGAGTATCTTCTAATATATTTTTGTCAATATCATCAGAGTCATACATCTCATCTGTGCAACCTGGAGGAAGCTCAACAATGTCAATGGTCTCATTCATTTCCGTCATGAGAAAAAGCCATGAAATTGGGGTCATTTACAATTTCGCAAGTTTTCTTCATAGAAAACACTTTATAGTAACTCACTGTGTTTGTGGAGAAATGAAAAATAAAATGTTGTTTTAGGCACAATCTGCCATGAGCCACAAATGGGAATCAAAATTCAGCGTGTCCTCATAAGAGAGTAAAATAAGTGTTGGATATAAATAACCGATAAACATCTTCTAAAACAATTACAGAATACATCAGTACACAGGTGCTGGAAGTTATTTACATAATAATGTAACATACGCTGCTTTGAAAATGTTCAACTCTTGTAACTCAGAAAATTCTCACTTCTTCACACAAATAATCCTGTACAGCTCACTTGTTTAACAAGAACTGACTGACAATTAATGTACAAACTCAACATATACCTAGTCAAGAATGCAAAATAATAACAATTATTACCCTCATGATAACAAGTACAAAATTTCCATTGCAGAGACAAATCCCCAAGTGGGGATCAGGACAGTTAATGTGTTAAGCTACTAACAGTAGATGAACAGCAGCTACGTAACAAAACTGAAGAGATGGCAGCTTTTTACAAAGTAGCAGCTTTCTTACTGATCT